>NW_023405050.1:140000-150000 GCF_013141755.1 Anopheles stephensi | reverse complement strand
AAACATCCGCACAAAACGTAAACGAACAAGACGGACCTAACTCTCACCGTGCACGCGCACGCTCTCTCTCCCACTGCTGGTCGGGTACGAACATCCGCACAAAGCGGACGACGCAAAATGCCGAACGTACCCGAACCGAGCGCACGCGCGCTCTCTCTCGCCCGACTGTGCTAGAACGAACGACCGCACAAAGCGGAGACGGCAAAATGCCGGTCTCGCCCGGTCGTGTTTTCGCACGCTCGCTGACTGGCCGATCGTTTCGGCCGTAACCGCTCCCACTCAACGCGTAGACGTGTTGGTGGTCGCGATGGCGGCTTCTACGTCGGCCGACATTAAGCCGCGATGGCGATCCTGTCGCTCGTGGCGGCGTTGGCGTTCTCGCGCGCGCCTGTTGGCCCGTCGTCGGGCTAGCTCCTCCTCCGTCGGCGGTGCTCTGCTTCGGCGAGTTCGGCCCGAACGCAATGGCGGCAATGTACCCGCGCGTAATTGGGCGCGGTATTCCCGCTGCCGTTGGTTCCGCCTTAGCCGACGACGAAGTAACACTTCGGCCGATGGCGGAACCCGTTCGGGCCGAACTGGGCGTTGACTCTCCTGCTGCTGATTGGACGGGTGCTGTTGTTGGTCCATGTCCATCTCCCCGATGGCGGATGTCTGCCGTTGCCGGCGTCTTCGCCGTTGGCCAGCGTTTCTGGCTTCACGGCGGACCTGTTGCCGAACGCGTTCCGCCAGCTCATTGGCGGAAACGATCCCGCCAGCGATGGCCGCGTTTTCGGCAACCTGCTGCTCCAGCCACCTTTGTTGTAGGAAGCTGCAGATCCGCCGTGTTGCCGTGGCCGTTCGCTGCCAAGCCTCCGGGCTCGACAGCAGAAAACGCTCCAGCTCATCGGGGGAAATGACGACGCCGTCCGCGTCCGTCAGGAACTGCACTCTCGTGTCGGCGAACCTCGGACAGTGGAACACCACGTGCTCTGCCGACTCCACGGTGTTGTCGGCGCAGAAGGGGCAGGTCGGGGCAGAGGTGAAACCCATAGCATGTAGGTACTCCCGGAAGAAGCCATGTCCGGAGAGTACCTGGCTAAGGAAGAAATCAACCTCGCCGTGCTTCCTACCTACCCAGCCGGCAATATCCGGCAGCACGCGGTGAGCCCATCGTAGGAACCTGCTCGCGGTCGGATGAGCGGCATCCTGGTCCCACGATGTCTGCCACTGTCTTATGGTTGCCGAGTGCTCCAGCCGCTTGATCACCTCCTTGTCTATCAGCACCCGCCTCTGCAACGCCCGTTGGTGCCTGGTATAGCACCGCGCGATCTCGTCCACCTGCAGGTGTAGCGGGACCAGTCCAGCCAGCACTACCGCCGTGTCGTAGCCGACGGTACGGAAGGTCCTGGCGACACCTTTCGCCAAAGGTCGCTGCAGCTGCTCCAGTTTCCGCCTGCACCACTGGAACTTCACCGCCTCCGCCCAGATGGGTGCCGCGTATCGCACAACCGAGTCCGCCACTGCTGCCAGCAGCCGACGTTTAGCCATCCTCGGTCCGGCGTGGTTGGACATCACGCCGGTGGCCAGCTTCACCACACGGAGTGCCTTTGCGGTGGCCTTCTCGACGTGTGGCTTCCACGAGAGGTGGTCGTGAAGCATGACCCCGAGGTAGCGTATCGCCGGCTTCGAGCGGACCTCGACGCCGTTGATCACTACGGGCACCGCTGGATGGCCCCGACGCAGACTGGAGATGAGGACGATCTCCGTCTTTTCCGGGGCCAGCTGCAACCGATGTTGCTCCATCCAGGCGGAAATCGCTGCCACAGCTTCCTCTGCTACACCTGCCGCCTCCTCCGGTGTACACCCCTTGGCGAGTACTGCCAGGTCGTCCGCAAAGCCGATGACGGATGCACCTTCCGGCAGCTGCACTCCGAACACGCCGTCGTACAGGATATTCCACAGGGTGGGGCCCAGAATGGACCCCTGCGGAACACCTGCCGTTACTCGGCGTGTTACCGGACCGGAGCTGGTATCATACGTCAGCTCACGGTCGGAGAAGTACTCCTGCAGGATGCTGCGCAGTCCTGAGGGCACTCCTTTGGTCTGCAGCGCCAGTGCTATGGCCTGCCAGTCTGCGGAATTGAAGGCGTTACGGACGTCCAGAGCGACGACAAGCAGGCAGCGCTTGTCGCGTCTATTCGTTCGCCCGAAACTCATCGCAGATCTGGCAGCCTCCATCACCAGCCCAACCGCCTGAAGTGTCGACCGACCACGCCGAAAGCCGAACTGGTATTCGGAGAGGAGCGGCTCCGTCGGCATCTCGATGTGGTCGTTCAGGCGGTTCAGCAGTACTCGCTCGTACACCTTGCCGGGCGTGTCCAGCAACATCACCGGTCTCACCGATGACGGCTCGCCCGGGGGTTTTCCCGGTTTGGGAAGCAGCACCAGCTTCGCCTTCCTCCATTGCCGCGGGAAGCGGCCAGCATCCATCTGCTCCTGGAGGAGCCTCGCGAACGTCGTCGGATGTGCCCGGATGGCAGCCGAAAGGGCAGCGTTCGGCAGTCCATCCAGACCGGGCGCCTTCCGAGGGTTCAGGCCAGCTGCGATGTCGAGCAACTCCTGCTCCGTCACTGGCCTGATGTCGACGCCGTCCGATTCGATGGTAGGCCAGGCAACAGGGGGGTGGTTCGGGCACAGCGCGTCCACAATGCGCTGCAGAACGGCCGGATCGCGTTCTTGTGCGACGCGGCTCCCTCCGAGCCGTCGCAGGAGCTCCCCCTGCCACCTACCCGTCTCATCATCCTCCAGGTGTTGCAGAAACTCATTGTAACGGTCCCGCTTGCTAGCCCGGATCTCAGCTGTCAGCAGCTGGCGGGCCTCCTGGTGCCGTGCAGAAGCTGTTCTGCGGGCTGCCGTGTCGCTAGTCGGTACCCTGCTGTACCGTTCCCAAGCCAGGCGGCAGTTCTCCCGTAGCCGGCCGATTTCTGGTGTCCACCAGTACGCCGGACGTCCTGTGTGGCCGACTGACGGGGAAACCTCCGCCATGATCTCGCTGCACGCCCGGCTCAGGGTTCGGGTCAGGCCCTCAGGGTCCGTGGCCTCCTCCACGAAGTTGGCTGCCCGCAACGCGATGTCGAACAGCTCCCGGCTAAACTCCTTTGCCCGCCAGCGTCTGCCCGCTGCTCTCACTGCTGGTGCTGCTTCTGCTCCCGTAGAGTTGCGGCTCGTTGCCGCCGGCCTTTCCCCCACCTCGAAGCGGATGTGCCGGTGGTCGCTGAATGAGTAAGTTCCCAGCATCCTCCATTGCCTGTCGGGGTCCCCGACGAGGTCCTGCCTGCTGATGGAAGTACTGGCGAAGGCGACGTCCACAATGCTCGGGCGAGCGACGCCGTTCCCGAGGAAGGTGGCTTCCCTCCCCAGGTTCAGGACGTCGAGCCCGAGACCCTCCGCCAGCTGTAGCAGTTCCTCGCCCTTCGCGTTGGTCCTGCTGCTGCCCCAGGCGCTATGCCAGGCGTTGAAGTCGCCGGCAAGCAACACTCGGGGGCGTCCTGAGGCGAGCACCTCAATGCGTTGCAGCATCTCGACAAACTGGGGAACCCCGATGCTTGGCGACGCGTAACATGCTATGATCGTGACGCCTGCCACGTCCGCCGCCACGATGCCGGGAAAACTCGAGCTCCAGATCCGCTGAACCGGGTGGGAGTATCCGCTCGCGACAATGGCCACCAGCCTGTCGCGGTCCACCACCCAGTTTGCGTTCCCGTCCGGAACCGAACTCAGCTCGCACACCACCATAACGTCCACCCGCTCCGTCCGCATTGTGTGGAGAGCCAGGTCCTGCGCACTCCGACTCCTGTTGGTGTTAACCTGCAGGACCTGGAGGTGGCTCCCCACAGACATGCTTAGCGGCGGGGGGGAAGGTTAGCTCCCCTGCAGCCGTGCGCTGCAATTCGATGTGGTCCTCCACACCGAATGCAGCTAACCGCACTGCTGCAGCTGGCCGCCCGATGGCCAGGAGCTCCGCATCTGATGCAGCAGTTGCTGCGATCGGGCCCGACGCAGTCCGCTGCCATGTGGCCCCTTTCCAGGCACCGGAAGCAACGGCGCTTTGCCGCCTCCAGCCTGGGGGCCTCCTCCAGCCGACACGAGGAGTAGTCTATAATAAGGCGATCTTTTTGGAGCAGGGCTTCCGCTTCCACTCGCGGTAGCCGCACGCGGGCCCGCTTTGTGGCATCTGCCCGCTCCCAGATGCGAAGCGAGGCCACCGCTGGCTCCTTGGCGAGTGCCGCCTTCAACGCCTCCCTGATCGTCTCCTCCTCCGTGAGGTTGTCAACGTTTTTCAACACAACCTCCGCCATCTCCGTCAGGACCCTGGCGGATCCCAGCTCTCCCAGCGTGGACTGAATGCGGCTGCACAGCGCCGCCGAGTCCATGTCCCGTGCCAGCTCCATCCGAAGGTTCCCCTTCGGTGTCCGCTTGCCGATACGGATGCAGTGCTGGACATCCTCCAGGGCCGGGCTCGTCCGGATGGGTCGGTACATCTCGGCGAAGGAGACCCCCGGTGCTGGAACCACCAGAATGGCGTCTGGTCGTCGCCTTTTCGTCCGCCGGTTTGCCTGTGCGGGGCGTTGGCTCTTGGTTGCTGGTTGCGGCCGCTGCCGCTGCTGAGGTGCAGCTGAAGGCTGGGCCTTTTGCCGCTTCCCCACAACCTGCCAACCACCTACCAGGGCGTCACGGTAGGATTGCTGCTGCTGCCGCCTGGTTTCCGGTGCCGGAAAGTCGTACGGTTGCTGCATAGGCTGGGACCGCTGCCCGTGCCCGCTCCTCGCCCTCATCTGCTTCTCTTCCTCCTGGATCTCACGGCGCAGCTGCTCCTGCAGTTCCAGCATGCGATGCTGGGCAGGACCCTGCGACTGGCGTGCCTCGGCTCTCTCCCTCTGCTGAGAGCGCCTGAGTGTCCTTTTGCTGGGCTGCAACTTGGAAGAGGCTTGGTTTCCCAAGCGCACGCCAGTCGCTGAATTCTCCAGCTGCACAACGGTTCGCACCCCCGTGCGATATATATCGAGCTCCGCACGGAGCCTCGAATTCTCCTCCTGGCTCTTTCGGTAAAGAGCGGTAAGCTCCTCGAGCTTCTCCAACACCCGCTCGTACTGCCGCGCATGTCTGTCCGACACTTCTGCCGTCGGGAAGCTGGTCGGCTCCGATGCGGCTGGTGCCAGCATCTCAGGAGACATAGATCTCCTCGGCGACGGCGTCGGGGCGGGGGCAGTACGCTTCCGCGCTCCCTCGTCCGGCTCTTCCAACGGTGTTCTCGGGGCTGGCTTGGGTGCCCCCTGAGAGCTCCGTAGTGACGACATCGTCCCTGGCGACAATTCCAGGGGTGTCACCACTACGCGCGGAGAAAGTCTCCTCTTCTTTGGCTTGATGATTTCGGGAACCACCTCCATCGCTTCTTCTCCCGACATTATGCTGCTGCACGGTTCGTCGCTTTGTCCAGCGTTAAAGTCACTGGACACGTGCGCCTGGCCGGTATGCAGCCCGCATTTGATTATAGCACGCTTGTTTGTGCGGAGCTTTTGGTTTGTGTCTCCGGAGAAACTTCCGCTAGTGCCCCATAGAGGGCGCTGGTGGCACTAGGGGGGAATTCTCCCAGGACAACAACCGGGATGACCGATGGTGTGCCCACTGTCCAGACGTCAAACCACGGCACGTCACCCTACGCACGCACTCACCGACACAGCCAAGCCCTTACGTGCTAAGTTCACGTGCCCTTAGCACGTGGTATCTGCTTGCTGGTCAACGCACTTTTCCGCACTGTTTTTCACTGAATGTTTCTTCCCTCGTTAGGGGGTAATGTTTTATCACTGTTCCGCTCCTGTCCGTAACAAAATACGCTGCACAGCGGCTGCGGGCTCCCCTTCAACCGCACCGAAAGGGAGCGCTACGCTCGCACGCACTAACGGAACCACACACGCACCCTTCGTGGCCACACGCACCGGTGCACGACGCAATGTTTGTGTGCCAAAATCGACGTTTTTCCACTGTTTTTCACTAAAACTTCACGGTGTTTGCGCAAAATATGTGTTCGTACACCACTCTAACAAATTTGCACCACCACTTTGTAAGTTTTTTAAACGAAAAACACTATATCATAAGGAGCTCACGGAAAGCGTCCGCTTGCTTCCTTTGACAGCTCGCCTCTGCAAGCTCCACTTCTTGTGGTGCCCTTCCGTCAATTCCTTTAAGTTTCAACTTTGCAACCATACTTCCCCCGGAACCCGATTTTGGTTTCCCGGAAGCTACTGAGAGCACCGAATGTAGTAGCGTCTCCCAATTGCTGATTGGCATCGTTTACGGTTAGAACTAGGGCGGTATCTAATCGCCTTCGATCCTCTAACTTTCGTTCTTGATTAATGAAAGCATCCATGGCAAACGCTTTCGCTTCAGTTGGTCCTACGACGGTCTACGAATTTCACCTCTCGCGCCGTAATACCAATGCCCCCAACTACTTCTGTTAATCATTACCTCTGGGTCTATACAAAACCAACCAAAAGACTCAGACCGAGGTCATGTTCCATTATTCCATGCAAGATTATTCTCGGCCAACGCCAACCCTGGGCGGGTGTGGACGCTTTTGTACTAGCCTGCTTGAAGCACTCTAATTTGTTCAAGGTAAATGGGAGCTGCCCGGGCACCACGCACCGGCTCGGGACGTGCCCGACCGATCACGAGGTTGACGCCCAGGCACACCATTGTGAGTCGCAGCCGCGAGCTCGCGCACGAACGTATCCGGCGTGTGCCGGGCGCCCGCGGCGGTCGCGTGTCTGGACGGGGAATCAACTTCGAACGTTTTAACCGCAACAACTTTAATATACGCTAGTGGAGCTGGAATTACCGCGGCTGCTGGCACCAGACTTGCCCTCCACTTGATCCTTATTGAAGGATTTATGCTCAATTCATTCCAATTATGGACCATCGTTAGAGAGGTCCATATTGTTATTTCTCGTCACTACCTCCCCGTGCCGGGATTGGGTAATTTACGCGCCTGCTGCCTTCCTTGGATGTGGTAGCCATTTCTCAGGCTCCCTCTCCGGAATCGAACCCTGATTCCCCGTTACCCGTCGCAACCATGGTAGTCCTCTACACTACCATCAATAGTTGATAGGGCAGACATTTGCAAGATCTGTCGTCGGTCAAGCGACCATACGATCGGCATCCTTATCCAGACTTCAACTCAAGCCGCCCGGAGGCGATTGGTTTTACTAATAAGTGCACCAGTTCCACCGCCCGCAAGCGGACAGCGGTCCCGGCATGTTGCATGTATTAGCTCTGGCTTTTCCACAGTTATCCAAGTAACTGATGGGTGGATGATCTTGTGAATTATGGCTGTTGTACTGAGCCTTATGCGGTTTCACATTCATTTATGTTTGTACTTAGACATGCATGGCTTAACCTTTGAGACAAGCGTATATTACTGGTAGGATCAACCAGAATTCGTCTTCGTCAATTGCTTGTTCGATATTTTTTGTCTACCAGGGCACCAGTCCCCGCAGACTCTCTTTCTACGTTCATCAGGTGACACAATCTTTGTTGTGACCACTCTCATTGACCTGCGGCAGTACACCGACTCCACAGCGCCAATAACCACACGAGCAAAGGTTGTTCAGGAGGATGTCAGATTATCGATGTACATCGTACACCAACATTTGACGTACCGAGGCATTACACCCCGCACGCCCCCAACAGGACCAATCAAGGCTCGCATACGACCTGCGACTTACTGCGGCTCCCTGAAGGTCCCCGTAGGACGACCATCACCAGTTAAGGTGTAGTTGACTTGTCAGGGCACGGTAGTCCCCACAAGTCCCCGATTATTCGTGGATATCGTCCTACGATTGTTTCTGACTCCTTTTGCTCCCCGCAGGTCCCCGTAGGACGACCATCACCAGTTAAGGTGTAGTTGACTTGTCAGGGCACGGTAGTCCCCACAAGTCCCCGATTATTCGTGGATATCGTCCTACGAGTTTTTGTGACCCTTGGGTTCCCGGCAGGTCCCCGTAGGACAACCATCACCAGTTAAGGTGTAGTTGACTTGTCAGGGCACGGTGGTCCCCACAAGTCCCCGATTATTCGGAGATATTGTCCTACGAGTTTTTGTGACCCTTTTGTTCCCCGCAGGTCCCCGTAGGACGACCATCACCAGTTAAGGTGTAGTTGACTTGTCAGGGCACGGTAGTCCCCACAAGTCCCCGATTATTCGTGGATATCGTCCTACGAGTTTTTGTGACCCTTGGGTTCCCGAACTTTGCTACGATGGTTCTGCCTCCAGAGGAGACTTATGAACACTTCGTATCATTTCTTACACCGAACCATGGGATCGCGAGATTGCTCCCGGATCCCTAATCACCTTACATTTTCGTTTCGTTTCCGTACACTACGATGAGCTAATTCAATTTGTTTGTTCGTCTGGCGAACGTTTTATTGCGGAATTACCGCGGTACTTCCAGCCGGGTATGGCTGCCGTACGACCTACAGGATAGATCATCGAACCACTTTTCGTGCATATTGTCCGTCGAGGGTATCACCTCGATACCCCCAACAGACCTTTGGACACTTCCTCACTACTCCTTGGAGCAGCAATCAGGGAACCATATAGTAGGAACAGCCGAATATGGAACTCTTTTCGTACTTTGGACACCTCCTATAACTTGTATGGCGACTTCGGGGACCTTCATTTCGTTCTCAGTTGGTACCCCTATTTCGGTCTTTGGACACCTCGTCTTACCCGTATAACTCACTTTAGGTCCACTTATTTGCCTGATATCTCATCGTGAACCCGTTTTTCGTACACCGTACACACCTAGGAACACCACATATGCGTTTCCCTTTCGATCGTGAAGTTTTCAAATTTTTCGATTTTTGGTCCTAGAAATTCATGAACGGTGGGAGACCAAAATTTTTCATAAAAAAAAAATTTTCACCGTTTGACCATAAAAACCTTCTTTTCGTACATACCCCATCATTTCTTCACGTTTTAGGCCATTTCTGAAATTTTCGCTTCGATAGTGTGTCCCCTATAATACAAAATGAACATTTTGCATCTCCCACAAGTGGCCATTTTTTTCCGCCACTGAAGAACACGACCTCGGGAACTCGGACCTAGGACGTGGCCATGTAAGTCATAGGCCACCCCAACTTTTGCAAAATACTGTTTCTTTTCACTTTTCATGATCTAAGGCGCGTTCCGACGGCGTTTTGAACAAATTTATGAGAAAAAAAATTTTGACCCTCGGACCAAAATTTTTTCGTTCGGGGCCCCATGGCCTATGGCCAGTATGGGAACTCGGGATGCCGATATGACAAAATTTGTCAAAAAATCACTAAAAAGTCGCTATGGCCCATTATTTAGAGCTTGTTGAGACCTTTCTAAAACACCTTGGTTGACCCCTGTCCGATAAGTAGTTTTCGAGATATTCGAGAAAATGTGATTTTTTGGGACTTAGAAAATTTTTGACCCGTACCCTAAGAAAAAGTGATTTTTTCATAGGACAATTTTTTCTTCGCAAATACTGTTTGGTTTCACTTTTCATTATTAGAAACGCGTTCCGAAGCCATTTTCATCAAAATCTCGTGAAAAAAAAATTTCACCCCCGGACCAAAAGTTGGCCGTTCGGTGCCCTATGGCCTATGGCCAGTATGGGAACCAAGGATGCCGATATGCGAAAAAGTGTCAAAAAATCACTTGAAAGTCGCTATGGCTCATTAAATAGAGCTTGTAAAGACCTTTCTAAAACACCTTGGTTGACCCCTGTCCGATAAGTAGTTTTCGAGATATTCGAGAAAATGTGATTTTTTGGGACTTAGAAAATTTTTGACCCGTACCCTAAGAAAAAGTGATTTTTTCATAGGACAATTTTTTCTTCGCAAATACTGTTTGGTTTCACTTTTCATTATTAGAAACGCGTTCCGAAGCCATTTTCATCAAAATCTCGTGAAAAAAAAATTTCACCCCCGGACCAAA
>NW_023405050.1:117500-132500 GCF_013141755.1 Anopheles stephensi | reverse complement strand
TCGTGTTTTCGCACGCTCGCTGACTGGCCGATCGTTTCGGCCGTAACCGCTCCCACTCAACGCGTAGACGTGTTGGTCGTCGCGATGGCGGCTTCTACGTCGGCCGACATTAAGCCGCGATGGCGATCCTGTCGCTCGTGGCGGCGTTGGCGTTCTCGCGCGCGCCTGTTGGCCCGTCGTCGGGCTAGCTCCTCCTCCGTCGGCGGTGCTCTGCTTCGGCGAGTTCGGCCCGAACGCAATGGCGGCAATGTACCCGCGCGTAATTGGGCGCGGTATTCCCGCTGCCGTTGGTTCCGCCTTAGCCGACGACGAAGTAACACTTCGGCCGATGGCGGAACCCGTTCGGGCCGAACTGGGCGTTGACTCTCCTGCTGCTGATTGGACGGGTGCTGTTGTTGGTCCATGTCCATCTCCCCGATGGCGGATGTCTGCCGTTGCCGGCGTCTTCGCCGTTGGCCAGCGTTTCTGGCTTCACGGCGGGCCTGTTGCCGAACGCGTTCCGCCAGCTCATTGGCGGAAACGATCCCGCCAGCGATGGCCGCGTTTTCGGCAACCTGCTGCTCCAGCCACCTTTGTTGCAGGAAGCTGCAGATCCGCCGTGTTGCCGTGGCCGTTCGCTGCCAAGCCTCCGGGCTCGACAGCAGAAAACGCTCCAGCTCATCGGGGGAAATGACGACGCCGTCCGCGTCCGTCAAGAACTGCACTCTCGTGTCGGCGAACCTCGGACAGTGGAACACCACGTGCTCTGCCGACTCCACGGTGTTGTCGGCGCAGAAGGGGCAGGTCGGGGCAGAGGTGAAACCCATAGCATGTAGGTACTCCCGGAAGAAGCCATGTCCGGAGAGTACCTGGCTAAGGAAGAAATCAACCTCGCCGTGCTTCCTACCTACCCAGCCGGCAATATCCGGCAGCACGCGGTGAGCCCATCGTAGGAACCTGCTCGCGGTCGGATGAGCGGCATCCTGGTCCCACGATGTCTGCCACTGCCTGATGGTCGCCGAGTGCTCCAGCCGCTTGATCACCTCCTTGTCTATCAGCACCCGCCTCTGCAACGCCCGTTGATGCCTGGTATAGCACCGCGCGATCTCGTCCACCTGCAGGTGTAGCGGGACCAGGCCAGCCAGCACTACCGCCGTGTCGTAGCCGACGGTACGGAAGGTCCTGGCGACGCCTTTCGCCAAAGGTCGCTGCAGCTGCTCCAGTTTCCGCCTGCACCACTGGAACTTCACCGCCTCCGCCTGTTTGGCGGACAAACAGGACACTTTTTCGCATATCGGCATCCTTGGTTCCCATACTGGCCATAGGCCATAGGGCACCGAACGGCCAACTTTTGGTCCGGGGGTGAAATTTTTTTTTCACGAGATTTTGATGAAAATGGCTTCGGAACGCGTTTCTAATAATGAAAAGTGAAACCAAACAGTATTTGCGAAGAAAAAATTGTCCTATGAAAAAATCACTTTTTCTTAGGGTACGGGTCAAAAATTTTCTAAGTCCCAAAAAATCACTTATTCTCGAATATCTCGAAAACTACGTATCGGACAGGGGTCAACCAAGGTGTTTTAGAAAGGTCTTTACAAGCTCTATTTAATGAGCCATAGCGACTTTCAAGTGATTTTTTGACACTTTTTCGCATATCGGCATCCTTGGTTCCCATACTGGCCATAGGCCATAGGGCACCGAACGGCCAACTTTTGGTCCGGGGGTGAAATTTTTTTTTCACGAGATTTTGATGAAAATGGCTTCGGAACGCGTTTCTAATAATGAAAAGTGAAACCAAACAGTATTTGCGAAGAAAAAATTGTCCTATGAAAAAATCACTTTTTCTTAGGGTACGGGTCAAAAATTTTCTAAGTCCCAAAAAATCACTTATTCTCGAATATCTCGAAAACTACGTATCGGACAGGGGTCAACCAAGGTGTTTTAGAAAGGTCTTTACAAGCTCTATTTAATGAGCCATAGCGACTTTCAAGTGATTTTTTGACACTTTTTCGCATATCGGCATCCTTGGTTCCCATACTGGCCATAGGCCATAGGGCACCGAACGGCCAACTTTTGGTCCGGGGGTGAAATTTTTTTTTCACGAGATTTTGATGAAAATGGCTTCGGAACGCGTTTCTAATAATGAAAAGTGAAACCAAACAGTATTTGCGAAGAAAAAATTGTCCTATGAAAAAATCACTTTTTCTTAGGGTACGGGTCAAAAATTTTCTAAGTCCCAAAAAATCACTTATTCTCGAATATCTCGAAAACTACGTATCGGACAGGGGTCAACCAAGGTGTTTTAGAAAGGTCTCAACAAGCTCTAAATAATGGGCCATAGCGACTTTTTAGTGATTTTTTGACAAATTTTGTCATATCGGCATCCCGAGTTCCCATACTGGCCATAGGCCATGGGGCCCCGAACGAAAAAATTTTGGTCCGAGGGTCAAAATTTTTTTTCTCATAAATTTGTTCAAAACGCCGTCGGAACGCGCCTTAGATCATGAAAAGTGAAAAGAAACAGTATTTTGCAAAAGTTGGGGTGGCCTATGACTTACATGGCCACGTCCTAGGTCCGAGTTCCCGAGGTCGTGTTCTTCAGTGGCGGAAAAAAATGGCCACTTGTGGGAGATGCAAAATGTTCATTTTGTATTATAGGGGACACACTATCGAAGCGAAAATTTCAGAAATGGCCTAAAACGTGAAGAAATGATGGGGTATGTACGAAAAGAAGGTTTTTATGGTCAAACGGTGAAAATTTTTTTTTTATGAAAAATTTTGGTCTCCCACCGTTCATGAATTTCTAGGACCAAAAATCGAAAAATTTGAAAACTTCACGATCGAAAGGGAAACGCATATGTGGTGTTCCTAGGTGTGTACGGTGTACGAAAAACGGGTTCACGATGAGATATCAGGCAAATAAGTGGACCTAAAGTGAGTTATACGGGTGAGACGAGGTGTCCAAAGACCGAAATAGGGGTACCAACTGAGAACGAAATGAAGGTCCCCGAAGTCGCCATACAAGTTATAGGAGGTGTCCAAAGTACGAAAAGAGTTCCATATTCGGCTGTTCCTACTATATGGTTCCCTGATTGCTGCTCCAAGGAGTAGTGAGGAAGTGTCCAAAGGTCTGTTGGGGGTATCGAGGTGATACCCTCGACGGACAATATGCACGAAAAGTGGTTCGATGATCTATCCTGTAGGTCGTACGGCAGCCATACCCGGCTGGAAGTACCGCGGTAATTCCGCAATAAAACGTTCGCCAGACGAACAAACAAATTGAATTAGCTCATCGTAGTGTACGGAAACGAAACGAAAATGTAAGGTGATTAGGGATCCGGGAGCAATCTCGCGATCCCATGGTTCGGTGTAAGAAATGATACGAAGTGTTCATAAGTCTCCTCTGGAGGCAGAACCATCGTAGCAAAGTTCGGGAACCCAAGGGTCACAAAAACTCGTAGGACGATATCCACGAATAATCGGGGACTTGTGGGGACTACCGTGCCCTGACAAGTCAACTACACCTTAACTGGTGATGGTCGTCCTACGGGGACCTGCGGGGAACAAAAGGGTCACAAAAACTCGTAGGACAATATCTCCGAATAATCGGGGACTTGTGGGGACCACCGTGCCCTGACAAGTCAACTACACCTTAACTGGTGATGGTTGTCCTACGGGGACCTGCCGGGAACCCAAGGGTCACAAAAACTCGTAGGACGATATCCACGAATAATCGGGGACTTGTGGGGACTACCGTGCCCTGACAAGTCAACTACACCTTAACTGGTGATGGTCGTCCTACGGGGACCTGCGGGGAGCAAAAGGAGTCAGAAACAATCGTAGGACGATATCCACGAATAATCGGGGACTTGTGGGGACTACCGTGCCCTGACAAGTCAACTACACCTTAACTGGTGATGGTCGTCCTACGGGGACCTTCAGGGAGCCGCAGTAAGTCGCAGGTCGTATGCGAGCCTTGATTGGTCCTGTTGGGGGCGTGCGGGGTGTAATGCCTCGGTACGTCAAATGTTGGTGTACGATGTACATCGATAATCTGACATCCTCCTGAACAACCTTTGCTCGTGTGGTTATTGGCGCTGTGGAGTCGGTGTACTGCCGCAGGTCAATGAGAGTGGTCACAACAAAGATTGTGTCACCTGATGAACGTAGAAAGAGAGTCTGCGGGGACTGGTGCCCTGGTAGACAAAAAATATCGAACAAGCAATTGACGAAGACGAATTCTGGTTGATCCTACCAGTAATATACGCTTGTCTCAAAGGTTAAGCCATGCATGTCTAAGTACAAACATAAATGAATGTGAAACCGCATAAGGCTCAGTACAACAGCCATAATTCACAAGATCATCCACCCATCAGTTACTTGGATAACTGTGGAAAAGCCAGAGCTAATACATGCAACATGCCGGGACCGCTGTCCGCTTGCGGGCGGTGGAACTGGTGCACTTATTAGTAAAACCAATCGCCTCCGGGCGGCTTGAGTTGAAGTCTGGATAAGGATGCCGATCGTATGGTCGCTTGACCGACGACAGATCTTGCAAATGTCTGCCCTATCAACTATTGATGGTAGTGTAGAGGACTACCATGGTTGCGACGGGTAACGGGGAATCAGGGTTCGATTCCGGAGAGGGAGCCTGAGAAATGGCTACCACATCCAAGGAAGGCAGCAGGCGCGTAAATTACCCAATCCCGGCACGGGGAGGTAGTGACGAGAAATAACAATATGGACCTCTCTAACGATGGTCCATAATTGGAATGAATTGAGCATAAATCCTTCAATAAGGATCAAGTGGAGGGCAAGTCTGGTGCCAGCAGCCGCGGTAATTCCAGCTCCACTAGCGTATATTAAAGTTGTTGCGGTTAAAACGTTCGAAGTTGATTCCCCGTCCAGACACGCGACCGCCGCGGGCGCCCGGCACACGCCGGATACGTTCGTGCGCGAGCTCGCGGCTGCGACTCACAATGGTGTGCCTGGGCGTCAACCTCGTGATCGGTCGGGCACGTCCCGAGCCGGTGCGTGGTGCCCGGGCAGCTCCCATTTACCTTGAACAAATTAGAGTGCTTCAAGCAGGCTAGTACAAAAGCGTCCACACCCGCCCAGGGTTGGCGTTGGCCGAGAATAATCTTGCATGGAATAATGGAACATGACCTCGGTCTGAGTCTTTTGGTTGGTTTTGTATAGACCCAGAGGTAATGATTAACAGAAGTAGTTGGGGGCATTGGTATTACGGCGCGAGAGGTGAAATTCGTAGACCGTCGTAGGACCAACTGAAGCGAAAGCGTTTGCCATGGATGCTTTCATTAATCAAGAACGAAAGTTAGAGGATCGAAGGCGATTAGATACCGCCCTAGTTCTAACCGTAAACGATGCCAATCAGCAATTGGGAGACGCTACTACATTCGGTGCTCTCAGTAGCTTCCGGGAAACCAAAATCGGGTTCCGGGGGAAGTATGGTTGCAAAGTTGAAACTTAAAGGAATTGACGGAAGGGCACCACAAGAAGTGGAGCTTGCGAAGGCGAAGCTGGTGGTGCTTCCCAAACCGGGAAAACCCCCGGGCGAGCCGTCATCGGTGAGACCGGTGATGTTGCTGGACACGCCCGGCAAGGTGTACGAGCGAGTACTGCTGAACCGCCTGAACGACCACATCGAGATGCCGACGGAGCCGCTCCTCTCCGAATACCAGTTCGGCTTTCGGCGTGGTCGGTCGACACTTCAGGCGGTTGGGCTGGTGATGGAGGCCGCCAGATCTGCGATGAGTTTCGGGCGAACGAATAGACGCGACAAGCGCTGCCTGCTTGTCGTTGCTCTGGACGTCCGTAACGCCTTCAATTCCGCAGACTGGCAGGCCATAGCACTGGCGCTGCAGACCAAAGGAGTGCCCTCAGGACTGCGCAGCATCCTGCAGGAGTACTTCTCCGACCGTGAGCTGACGTATGATACCAGCTCCGGTCCGGTAACACGCCGAGTAACGGCAGGTGTTCCGCAGGGGTCCATTCTGGGCCCCACCCTGTGGAATATCCTGTACGACGGCGTGTTCGGAGTGCAGCTGCCGGAAGGTGCATCCGTCATCGGCTTTGCGGACGACCTGGCAGTACTCGCCAAGGGGTGTACACCGGAGGAGGCGGCAGGTGTAGCAGAGGAAGCTGTGACAGCGATTTCCGCCTGGATGGAGCAACATCGGTTGCAGCTGGCCCCGGAAAAGACGGAGATCGTCCTCATCTCCAGTCTGCGTCGGGGCCACCCAGCGGTGCCCGTAGTGATCAACGGCGTCGAGGTCCGCTCGAAGCCGGCGATACGCTACCTCGGGGTCATGCTTCACGACCACCTCTCGTGGAAGCCACACGTCGAGAAGGCCACCGCAAAGGCACTCCGTGTGGTGAAGCTGGCCACCGGCGTGATGTCCAACCACGCCGGACCGAGGATGGCTAAACGTCGGCTGCTGGCAGCAGTGGCGGACTCGGTTGTGCGATACGCGGCACCCATCTGGGCGGAGGCGGTGAAGTTCCAGTGGTGCAGGCGGAAACTGGAGCAGCTACAGCGACCTTTGGCGAAAGGTGTCGCCAGGACCTTCCGTACCGTCGGCTACGACACGGCGGTAGTGCTGGCTGGACTGGTCCCGCTACACCTGCAGGTGGACGAGATCGCGCGGTGCTATACCAGGCATCAACGGGCGTTGCAGAGGCGGGTGCTGATAGACAAGGAGGTCATCAAGCGGCTGGAGCACTCGGCAACCATAAGACAGTGGCAGACATCGTGGGACCAGGATGCCGCTCATCCGACCGCGAGCAGGTTCCTACGATGGGCTCACCGCGTGCTGCCGGATATTGCCGGCTGGGTAGGTAGGAAGCACGGCGAGGTTGATTTCTTCCTTAGCCAGGTACTCTCCGGACATGGCTTCTTCCGGGAGTACCTACATGCTATGGGTTTCACCTCTGCCCCGACCTGCCCCTTCTGCGCCGACAACACCGTGGAGTCGGCAGAGCACGTGGTGTTCCACTGTCCGAGGTTCGCCGACACGAGAGTGCAGTTCTTGACGGACGCGGACGGCGTCGTCATTTCCCCCGATGAGCTGGAGCGTTTTCTGCTGTCGAGCCCGGAGGCTTGGCAGCGAACGGCCACGGCAACACGGCGGATCTGCAGCTTCCTGCAACAAAGGTGGCTGGAGCAGCAGGTTGCCGAAAACGCGGCCATCGCTGGCGGGATCGTTTCCGCCAATGAGCTGGCGGAACGCGTTCGGCAACAGGTCCGCCGTGAAGCCAGAAACGCTGGCCAACGGCGAAGACGCCGGCAGCGGCAGACATCCGCCATCGGGGAGATGGACATGGACCAACAACAGCACCCGTCCAATCAGCAGCAGGAGAGTCAACGCCCAGTTCGGCCCGAACGGGTTCCGCCATCGGCCGAAGTGTTACTTCGTCGTCGGCTAAGGCGGAACCAACGGCAGCGGGAATACCGCGCCCAATTACGCGCGGGTACATTGCCGCCATTGCGTTCGGGCCGAACTCGCCGAAGCAGAGCACCGCCGACGGAGGAGGAGCTAGCCCGACGACGGGCCAACAGGCGCGCGCGAGAACGCCAACGCCGCCACGAGCGACAGGATCGCCATCGCGGCTTAATGTCGGCCGACGTAGAAGCCGCCATCGCGACCACCAACACGTCTACGCGTTGAGTGGGAGCGGTTACGGCCGAAACGATCGGCCAGTCAGCGAGCGTGCGAAAACACGACCGGGCGAGACCGGCATTTTGCCGTCTCCGCTTTGTGCGGTCGTTCGTTCTAGCACAGTCGGGCGAGAGAGAGCGCGCGTGCGCTCGGTTCGGGTACGTTCGGCATTTTGCGTCGTCCGCTTTGTGCGGATGTTCGTACCCGACCAGCAGTAGGAAAGAGAGCGTGCGCGTGCACGGTGAGAGTTAGGTCCGTCTTGTTCGTTTACGTTTTGTGCGGATGTTTGTTTTGTCCCACCGTAAGCGTCAAAGTGTTAGCGTGATTATGTGTGTGCATGTGTGTGTGCGTACATACTCATCGTTAGTATTAGGAAAAATGGAGACTAGACGAACCGCGGGCACGCCCGCTTCGTTAATGTTACGTGTGTAAACGTAAGTCCTTCATTTTTTTTAATGTTGCGTTTACGAATAGCTAGGCGGGGCGCGTGCCCTTACTAAATGTAGTCAGGGACGCCATTGCAGCCGGTGGCTACGCCTCCGTCGGGAAGGCCGCCGGCAATGGAGAGGTTTATTCGTTTTATAATTGTTCATGCGTGTTTCTGTATCGTTTATTGTTTATAAATAAGTAACGCGGCAAAACATTTATAAATTTAAATGAATAAACGAATGCAATTTTAAAAAAAAGAAGTGGAGCTTGCGGCTTAATTTGACTCAACACGGGAAAACTTACCAGGTCCGAACTTATCGAGGTAAGACAGATTAAGAGCTCTTTCTCAAATTTAAGGGTAGTGGTGCATGGCCGTTCTTAGTTCGTGGAATGATTTGTCTGGTTAATTCCGATAACGAACGCGACTCAAACAAGCTAACTAGAACGCTGTCAGCAGTGTGCCTCCGGGCGCACCTGACGTTACGGGGCGGCGGCGCCTTCGCGGGCGGTCGTCGCACTAGTTTGCCCTGCTTAGCGGGACAACTTGTGTTTAGCAAGGTGAGAGTGAGCGATAACAGGTCCGTGATGCCCTTAGATGTTCTGGGCTGCACGCGTGCTACAATGTGGGCAGCAGCGTGTTCTCGCCAATAGGCGCCCCCATTCCGAGAGGAACGGGAAATCACCCAAATGCTCATTTAGTTGGGATTGGGGACTGCAACGGTCCCCATGAACCTGGAATTTCTAGTAAGTGCTAGTCATTAGCTAGCGCTGATTACGTCCCTGCCCTTTGTACACACCGCCCGTCGCTACTACCGATGGATTATTTAGTGAGGTCTCTGGAGGCATACCTTCCGCGGTTCCTTCGTGAGCTGCAGTTGGCACGGCCGAAGTTGACCGAACTTGATGATTTAGAGGAAGTAAAAGTCGTAACAAGGTTTCCGTAGGTGAACCTGCGGAAGGATCATTACCGATCAAACAAGTCCGGGAGTGAGGTTGCCAAACGCATCGTCGGCATCACATGCTGACGCGCACGCTACAACCACAAGATGGTGTAGCACACTTGGTAGAGTTGAGCGAAACCAACTCTTTCAAAGGGATACACATACCACTGCCTCGGCGAAGGTCAGTAAAGACGCACACCAGAGGGAACCAGAGTTGTGTGTTGGTTTGTGTATAATGGACGTATCATTACCCATCAAACAAGTCCGAGAGTGAGGTTGCCAAACGCATCGTCGGCATCACATGCTGACGCGCACGCTACAACCACAAGATGGTGTAGCACACTTGGTAGAGTTGAGCGAAAGCAACTCTTTCAAAGGGATACACATACCACTGACTCGGCGCAGGTCAGTAAAGATGCACACTTTGGTAGTACCGGGTACCTTATACACTGACTGATTGTCGTGTCACAACGGGGTGATCGACAGTCGCACTTTGGCGTGCTCGGCTCCGCATCCGTCGGGGCCGTGGGCGCCTGCAGTGTGGTACTAGGGAACCAGAGTTGTGTGTTGGTATGTGTATAATGGACATATCATTACCCATCAAACAAGTCCGAGAGTGAGGTTGCCAAACGCATCGTCGGCATCACATGCTGACGCGCACGCTACAACCACAAGATGGTGTAGCACACTTGGTAGAGTTGAGCGAAAGCAACTCTTTCAAAGGGATACACATACCACTGCCTCGGCGAAGGTCAGTAAAGACGCACACCAGAGGGAACCAGAGTTGTGTGTTGGTTTGTGTATAATGGACGTATCATTACCCATCAAACAAGTCCGAGAGTGAGGTTGCCAAACGCATCGTCGGCACAATATGCTGACGCGCACGCTACAACCACAAGATGGTGTAGCACACTTGGTAGAGTTGAGCGAAAGCAACTCTTTCAAAGGGATACACATACCACTGCCTCGGCGAAGGTCAGTAAAGATGCACACTTTGGTAGTACCGGGTACCTTATACACTGACTGATTGTCGTGTCACAACGGGGTGATCGACAGTCGCACTTTGGCGTGCTCGGCTCCGCATCCGTCGGGGCCGTGGGCGCCTGCAGTGTGGTACTAGGGAACCAGAGTTGTGTGTTGGTATGTGTATAATGGACGGACCTTATAATGTGCCTGAGGGCACATTTATTTTTTTTAAGTCCAAAATTCCGTCACTGAAGAACACGACTTACAAACACATCTTCCCCCGGTCCTCCCATATACGGCACGGGGACAAGTATGAAGAATGAAAATAATGTGTGTATGGAACATATAATGTGCCTGAGGGCACATTTATTTTTCTAAGTCCCAGAAATCCGTCACTGAACATCACGACTTACAAACACATGTTCCCCCGGTCCTCCCATATACGGCACCGGGACAAGTATGAAGAATGAAAATAATGTGTGTATGGAACATATAATGTGCCTGAGGGCACATTTATTTTTTTTAAGTCCAAAATTCCGTCACTGAAGAACACGACTTACAAACACATCTTCCCCCGGTCCTCTCATATACGGCACGGGGACAAGTATGAAGAATGAAAATCATGTGTGTATGGAACATATAATGTGCCTGAGAGCACATTTTTTTTCTAAGTCCCAGAAATCCGTCACTGAACATCACGACTTACAAACACATGTTCCCCCGGTCCTCCCATATACGGCACGGGGACAAGTATGAAGAATGAAAATCATGTGTGTATGGAACATATAATGTGCCTGAGAGCACATTTTTTTTCTAAGTCCCAGAAATCCGTCACTGAACATCACGACTTACGAAGACATGTTCCCCCGGTCCTCCCATATACGGCACGGGGACAAGTATGAAGAATGAAAATAATGTGTGTATGGAACATATAATGTGCCTGAGAGCACATTTTTTTTCTAAGTCCCAGAAATCCGTCACTGAACATCACGACTTACGAAGACATGTTCCCCCGGTCCTCCCATATACGGCACGGGGACAAGTATGAAGAATGAAAATCATGTGTGTATGAAACATATAATGTGCCTGAGAGCACATTTTTTTTCTAAGTCCCAGAAATCCGTCACTGAACATCACGACTTACGAAGACATGTTCCCCCGGTCCTCCCATATACGGCACGGGGACAAGTATGAAGTATGAAAATTTTTGGTCACAGCGTGAAATCCCTCTAATGATCATGAAAATAGCATCGGATCACTTATCTGACCATAAAAAGTGAACCAAAACCCTATTTGGACAAACTTTTTGGTCCTATGAAAAAATCACTTTTCATATATGTCATGGTCGAAAATTTTCTAAGTCCCAAAAAATCACATATTCTCGAATATCTCGAAAACTACTTATCGGACAGGGGTCAACCAAGGTGTTTTAGAAAGGTCTTTACTAGCTCTATTTAATGAGCCATAGCGACTTTCAAGTGATTTTTTGACACTTTTTCGCATATCGGCATCCTTGGTTCCCATACTGGCCATAGGCCATAGGGCACCGAACGGCCAACTTTTGGTCCGGGGGTGAAATTTTTTTTTCACGAGATTTTGATGAAAATGGCTTCGGAACGCGTTTCTAATAATGAAAAGTGAAACCAAACAGTATTTGCGAAGAAAAAATTGTCCTATGAAAAAATCACTTTTCATATATGTCATGGTCGAAAATTTTCTAAGTCCCAAAAAATCACTTATTCTCGAATATCTCGAAAACTACGTATCGGACAGGGGTCAACCAAGGTGTTTTAGAAAGGTCTTTACAAGCTCTATTTAATGAGCCATAGCGACTTTCAAGTGATTTTTTGACACTTTTTCGCATATCGGCATCCTTGGTTCCCATACTGGCCATAGGCCATAGGGCACCGAACGGCCAACTTTTGGTCCGGGGGTGAAATTTTTTTTTCACGAGATTTTGATGAAAATGGCTTCGGAACGCGTTTCTAATAATGAAAAGTGAAACCAAACAGTATTTGCGAAGAAAAAATTGTCCTATGAAAAAATCACTTTTTCTTAGGGTACGGGTCAAAAATTTTCTAAGTCCCAAAAAATCACATTTTCTCGAATATCTCGAAAACTACGTATCGGACAGGGGTCAACCAAGGTGTTTTAGAAAGGTCTTTACAAGCTCTATTTAATGAGCCATAGCGACTTTCAAGTGATTTTTTGACACTTTTTCGCATATCGGCATCCTTGGTTCCCATACTGGCCATAGGCCATAGGGCACCGAACGGCCAACTTTTGGTCCGGGGGTGAAATTTTTTTTTCACGAGATTTTGATGAAAATGGCTTCGGAACGCGTTTCTAATAATGAAAAGTGAAACCAAACAGTATTTGCGAAGAAAAAATTGTCCTATGAAAAAATCACTTTTTCTTAGGGTACGGGTCAAAAATTTTCTAAGTCCCAAAAAATCACATATTCTCGAATATCTCGAAAACTACTTATCGGACAGGGGTCAACCAAGGTGTTTTAGAAAGGTCTTTACAAGCTCTATTTAATGAGCCATAGCGACTTTCAAGTGATTTTTTGACACTTTTTCGCATATCGGCATCCTTGGTTCCCATACTGGCCATAGGCCATAGGGCACCGAACGGCCAACTTTTGGTCCGGGGGTGAAATTTTTTTTTCACGAGATTTTGATGAAAATGGCTTCGGAACGCGTTTCTAATAATGAAAAGTGAAACCAAACAGTATTTGCGAAGAAAAAATTGTCCTATGAAAAAATCACTTTTCATATATGTCATGGTCGAAAATTTTCTAAGTCCCAAAAAATCACTTATTCTCGAATATCTCGAAAACTACGTATCGGACAGGGGTCAACCAAGGTGTTTTAGAAAGGTCTTTACAAGCTCTATTTAATGAGCCATAGCGACTTTCAAGTGATTTTTTGACACTTTTTCGCATATCGGCATCCTTGGTTCCCATACTGGCCATAGGCCATAGGGCACCGAACGGCCAACTTTTGGTCCGGGGGTGAAATTTTTTTTTCACGAGATTTTGATGAAAATGGCTTCGGAACGCGTTTCTAATAATGAAAAGTGAAACCAAACAGTATTTGCGAAGAAAAAATTGTCCTATGAAAAAATCACTTTTTCTTAGGGTACGGGTCAAAAATTTTCTAAGTCCCAAAAAATCACTTATTCTCGAATATCTCGAAAACTACGTATCGGACAGGGGTCAACCAAGGTGTTTTAGAAAGGTCTTTACAAGCTCTATTTAATGAGCCATAGCGACTTTCAAGTGATTTTTTGACACTTTTTCGCATATCGGCATCCTTGGTTCCCATACTGGCCATAGGCCATAGGGCACCGAACGGCCAACTTTTGGTCCGGGGGTGAAATTTTTTTTTCACGAGATTTTGATGAAAATGGCTTCGGAACGCGTTTCTAATAATGAAAAGTGAAACCAAACAGTATTTGCGAAGAAAAAATTGTCCTATGAAAAAATCACTTTTTCTTAGGGTACGGGTCAAAAATTTTCTAAGTCCCAAAAAATCACTTATTCTCGAATATCTCGAAAACTACGTATCGGACAGGGGTCAACCAAGGTGTTTTAGAAAGGTCTTTACAAGCTCTATTTAATGAGCCATAGCGACTTTCAAGTGATTTTTTGACACTTTTTCGCATATCGGCATCCTTGGTTCCCATACTGGCCATAGGCCATAGGGCACCGAACGGCCAACTTTTGGTCCGGGGGTGAAATTTTTTTTTCACGAGATTTTGATGAAAATGGCTTCGGAACGCGTTTCTAATAATGAAAAGTGAAACCAAACAGTATTTGCGAAGAAAAAATTGTCCTATGAAAAAATCACTTTTTCTTAGGGTACGGGTCAAAAATTTTCTAAGTCCCAAAAAATCACTTATTCTCGAATATCTCGAAAACTACGTATCGGACAGGGGTCAACCAAGGTGTTTTAGAAAGGTCTCAACAAGCTCTAAATAATGGGCCATAGCGACTTTTTAGTGATTTTTTGACAAATTTTGTCATATCGGCATCCCGAGTTCCCATACTGGCCATAGGCCATGGGGCCCCGAACGAAAAAATTTTGGTCCGAGGGTCAAAATTTTTTTTCTCATAAATTTGTTCAAAACGCCGTCGGAACGCGCCTTAGATCATGAAAAGTGAAAAGAAACAGTATTTTGCAAAAGTTGGGGTGGCCTATGACTTACATGGCCACGTCCTAGGTCCGAGTTCCCGAGGTCGTGTTCTTCAGTGGCGGAAAAAAATGGCCACTTGTGGGAGATGCAAAATGTTCATTTTGTATTATAGGGGACACACTATCGAAGCGAAAATTTCAGAAATGGCCTAAAACGTGAAGAAATGATGGGGTATGTACGAAAAGAAGGTTTTTATGGTCAAACGGTGAAAATTTTTTTTTTATGAAAAATTTTGGTCTCCCACCGTTCATGAATTTCTAGGACCAAAAATCGAAAAATTTGAAAACTTCACGATCGAAAGGGAAACGCATATGTGGTGTTCCTAGGTGTGTACGGTGTACGAAAAACGGGTTCACGATGAGATATCAGGCAAATAAGTGGACCTAAAGTGAGTTATACGGGTGAGACGAGGTGTCCAAAGACCGAAATAGGGGTACCAACTGAGAACGAAATGAAGGTCCCCGAAGTCGCCATACAAGTTATAGGAGGTGTCCAAAGTACGAAAAGAGTTCCATATTCGGCTGTTCCTACTATATGGTTCCCTGATTGCTGCTCCAAGGAGTAGTGAGGAAGTGTCCAAAGGTCTGTTGGGGGTATCGAGGTGATACCCTCGACGGACAATATGCACGAAAAGTGGTTCGATGATCTATCCTGTAGGTCGTACGGCAGCCATACCCGGCTGGAAGTACCGCGGTAATTCCGCAATAAAACGTTCGCCAGACGAACAAACAAATTGAATTAGCTCATCGTAGTGTACGGAAACGAAACGAAAATGTAAGGTGATTAGGGATCCGGGAGCAATCTCG
>NW_023405050.1:105000-112500 GCF_013141755.1 Anopheles stephensi | reverse complement strand
TCCATTTGTGTTATAAGCGTCATTTGTCGTCTACGTTTTGTGCGGATGTCCGTCCAATCGTGATAGGGAGACTGTCTTTGTGTGTATAACTGTATGCATGTGCGTCCATGCATTTATAATGTAAGCGTTAGCATCAGTGAAAAGGAGAAATGGCGAACTGCGGGCACGCCCGCTTCGTCTGTGTTTAGGAGTAATGTTCGTGTCCGTCATTTTTATTAAATGTCGTGTAGTCGAAAAGTTAGGCGGGGCGCGGGCCCTCACTTTATGTAGAGAGGAACGCCATTGCCGCCGGTGGCTACGCCCTCGCCGGGAAGGCCGCCGGCAATGGAGTTTGTTTATTTATTATTAGTCACCCAATATTTGTTTATGCGCGTTTTGTATCTGTTTTAGTGTAAAATGATATATGTTACCGCAACAAAATATTGATTTTTAATAAATAAACACGTGGCTTTAAAAAAAAAAAAAGAAGTGGAGCTTGCGGCTTAATTTGACTCAACACGGGAAAACTTACCAGGTCCGAACTTATCGAGGTAAGACAGATTAAGAGCTCTTTCTCAAATTTAAGGGTAGTGGTGCATGGCCGTTCTTAGTTCGTGGAATGATTTGTCTGGTTAATTCCGATAACGAACGCGACTCAAACAAGCTAACTAGAACGCTGTCAGCAGTGTGCCTCCGGGCGCACCTGACGTTACGGGGCGGCGGCGCCTTCGCGGGCGGTCGTCGCACTAGTTTGCCCTGCTTAGCGGGACAACTTGTGTTTAGCAAGGTGAGAGTGAGCGATAACAGGTCCGTGATGCCCTTAGATGTTCTGGGCTGCACGCGTGCTACAATGTGGGCAGCAGCGTGTTCTCGCCAATAGGCGCCCCCATTCCGAGAGGAACGGGAAATCACCCAAATGCTCATTTAGTTGGGATTGGGGACTGCAACGGTCCCCATGAACCTGGAATTTCTAGTAAGTGCTAGTCATTAGCTAGCGCTGATTACGTCCCTGCCCTTTGTACACACCGCCCGTCGCTACTACCGATGGATTATTTAGTGAGGTCTCTGGAGGCATACCTTCCGCGGTTCCTTCGTGAGCTGCAGTTGGCACGGCCGAAGTTGACCGAACTTGATGATTTAGAGGAAGTAAAAGTCGTAACAAGGTTTCCGTAGGTGAACCTGCGGAAGGATCATTACCGATCAAACAAGTCCGGGAGTGAGGTTGCCAAACGCATCGTCGGCATCACATGCTGACGCGCACGCTACAACCACAAGATGGTGTAGCACACTTGGTAGAGTTGAGCGAAAGCAACTCTTTCAAAGGGATACACATACCACTGCCTCGGCGAAGGTCAGTAAAGATGCACACTTTGGTAGTACCGGGTACCTTATACACTGACTGATTGTCGTGTCACAACGGGGTGATCGACAGTCGCACTTTGGCGTGCTCGGCTCCGCAACCGTCGGGGCCGTGGGCGCCTGCAGTGTGGTACTAGGGAACCAGAGTTGTGTGTTGGTTTGTGTATAATGGACATATCATTACCCATCAAACAAGTCCGAGAGTGAGGTTGCCAAACGCATCGTCGGCACAATATGCTGACGCGCACGCTACAACCACAAGATGGTGTAGCACACTTGGTAGAGTTGAGCGAAAGCAACTCTTTCAAAGGGATACACATACCACTGCCTCGGCGAAGGTCAGTAAAGATGCACACTTTGGTAGTACCGGGTACCTTATACACTGACTGATTGTCGTGTCACAACGGGGTGATCGACAGTCGCACTTTGGCGTGCTCGGCTCCGCATCCGTCGGGGCCGTGGGCGCCTGCAGTGTGGTACTAGGGAACCAGAGTTGTGTGTTGGTTTGTGTATAATGGACATATCATTACCCATCAAACAAGTCCGAGAGTGAGGTTGCCAAACGCATCGTCGGCACAATATGCTGACGCGCACGCTACAACCACAAGATGGTGTAGCACACTTGGTAGAGTTGAGCGAAACCAACTCTTTCAAAGGGATACACATACCACTGCCTCGGCGAAGGTCAGTAAAGACGCACACCAGAGGGAACCAGAGTTGTGTGTTGGTTTGTGTATAATGGACGTATCATTACCCATCAAACAAGTCCGAGAGTGAGGTTGCCAAACGCATCGTCGGCATCACATGCTGACGCGCACGCTACAACCACAAGATGGTGTAGCACACTTGGTAGAGTTGAGCGAAAGCAACTCTTTCAAAGGGATACACATACCACTTCCTCGGCGAAGGTCAGTAAAGATGCACACTTTGGTAGTACCGGGTACCTTATACACTGACTGATTGTCGTGTCACAACGGGGTGATCGACAGTCGCACTTTGGCGTGCTCGGCTCCGCAACCGTCGGGGCCGTGGGCGCCTGCAGTGTGGTACTAGGGAACCAGAGTTGTGTGTTGGTTTGTGTATAATGGACGTATCATTACCCATCAAACAAGTCCGAGAGTGAGGTTGCCAAACGCATCGTCGGCACAATATGCTGACGCGCACGCTACAACCACAAGATGGTGTAGCACACTTGGTAGAGTTGAGCGAAAGCAACTCTTTCAAAGGGATACACATACCACTGACTCGGCGAAGGTCAGTAAAGACGCACACTTTGGCAGTACCGGGTACCTTATACACTGACTGATTGTCGTGTCACAAAGGGGTGATCGACAGTCGCACTTTGGCGTGCTCGGCTCCGCAACCGTCGGGGCCGTGGGCGCCTGCAGTGTGGTACTAGGGAACCAGAGTTGTGTGTTGGTTTGTGTATAATGGACATATCATTACCCATCAAACAAGTCCGAGAGTGAGGTTGCCAAACGCATCGTCGGCACAATATGCTGACGCGCACGCTACAACCACAAGATGGTGTAGCACACTTGGTAGAGTTGAGCGAAACCAACTCTTTCAAAGGGATACACATACCACTGCCTCGGCGAAGGTCAGTAAAGACGCACACCAGAGGGAACCAGAGTTGTGTGTTGGTTTGTGTATAATGGACGTATCATTACCCATCAAACAAGTCCGAGAGTGAGGTTGCCAAACGCATCGTCGGCACAATATGCTGACGCGCACGCTACAACCACAAGATGGTGTAGCACACTTGGTAGAGTTGAGCGAAAGCAACTCTTTCAAAGGGATACACATACCACTGACTCGGCGAAGGTCAGTAAAGACGCACACTTTGGCAGTACCGGGTACCTTATACACTGACTGATTGTCGTGTCACAAAGGGGTGATCGACAGTCGCACTTTGGCGTGCTCGGCTCCGCAACCGTCGGGGCCGTGGGCGCCTGCAGTGTGGTACTAGGGAACCAGAGTTGTGTGTTGGTTTGTGTATAATGGACATATCATTACCCATCAAACAAGTCCGAGAGTGAGGTTGCCAAACGCATCGTCGGCACAATATGCTGACGCGCACGCTACAACCACAAGATGGTGTAGCACACTTGGTAGAGTTGAGCGAAAGCAACTCTTTCAAAGGGATACACATACCACTGACTCGGCGAAGGTCAGTAAAGACGCACACTTTGGCAGTACCGGGTACCTTATACACTGACTGATTGTCGTGTCACAAAGGGGTGATCGACAGTCGCACTTTGGCGTGCTCGGCTCCGCAACCGTCGGGGCCGTGGGCGCCTGCAGTGTGGTACTAGGGAACCAGAGTTGTGTGTTGGTTTGTGTATAATGGACGTATCATTACCCATCAAACAAGTCCGAGAGTGAGGTTGCCAAACGCATCGTCGGCACAATATGCTGACGCGCACGCTACAACCACAAGATGGTGTAGCACACTTGGTAGAGTTGAGCGAAAGCAACTCTTTCAAAGGGATACACATACCACTGCCTCGGCGAAGGTCAGTAAAGATGCACACTTTGGTAGTACCGGGTACCTTATACACTGACTGATTGTCGTGTCACAACGGGGTGATCGACAGTCGCACTTTGGCGTGCTCGGCTCCGCATCCGTCGGGGCCGTGGGCGCCTGCAGTGTGGTACTAGGGAACCAGAGTTGTGTGTTGGTTTGTGTATAATGGACATATCATTACCCATCAAACAAGTCCGAGAGTGAGGTTGCCAAACGCATCGTCGGCACAATATGCTGACGCGCACGCTACAACCACAAGATGGTGTAGCACACTTGGTAGAGTTGAGCGAAACCAACTCTTTCAAAGGGATACACATACCACTGCCTCGGCGAAGGTCAGTAAAGACGCACACCAGAGGGAACCAGAGTTGTGTGTTGGTTTGTGTATAATGGACGTATCATTACCCATCAAACAAGTCCGAGAGTGAGGTTGCCAAACGCATCGTCGGCATCACATGCTGACGCGCACGCTACAACCACAAGATGGTGTAGCACACTTGGTAGAGTTGAGCGAAAGCAACTCTTTCAAAGGGATACACATACCACTTCCTCGGCGAAGGTCAGTAAAGATGCACACTTTGGTAGTACCGGGTACCTTATACACTGACTGATTGTCGTGTCACAACGGGGTGATCGACAGTCGCACTTTGGCGTGCTCGGCTCCGCAACCGTCGGGGCCGTGGGCGCCTGCAGTGTGGTACTAGGGAACCAGAGTTGTGTGTTGGTTTGTGTATAATGGACGTATCATTACCCATCAAACAAGTCCGAGAGTGAGGTTGCCAAACGCATCGTCGGCACAATATGCTGACGCGCACGCTACAACCACAAGATGGTGTAGCACACTTGGTAGAGTTGAGCGAAAGCAACTCTTTCAAAGGGATACACATACCACTGACTCGGCGAAGGTCAGTAAAGACGCACACTTTGGCAGTACCGGGTACCTTATACACTGACTGATTGTCGTGTCACAAAGGGGTGATCGACAGTCGCACTTTGGCGTGCTCGGCTCCGCAACCGTCGGGGCCGTGGGCGCCTGCAGTGTGGTACTAGGGAACCAGAGTTGTGTGTTGGTTTGTGTATAATGGACATATCATTACCCATCAAACAAGTCCGAGAGTGAGGTTGCCAAACGCATCGTCGGCACAATATGCTGACGCGCACGCTACAACCACAAGATGGTGTAGCACACTTGGTAGAGTTGAGCGAAACCAACTCTTTCAAAGGGATACACATACCACTGCCTCGGCGAAGGTCAGTAAAGACGCACACCAGAGGGAACCAGAGTTGTGTGTTGGTTTGTGTATAATGGACGTATCATTACCCATCAAACAAGTCCGAGAGTGAGGTTGCCAAACGCATCGTCGGCACAATATGCTGACGCGCACGCTACAACCACAAGATGGTGTAGCACACTTGGTAGAGTTGAGCGAAAGCAACTCTTTCAAAGGGATACACATACCACTGACTCGGCGAAGGTCAGTAAAGACGCACACTTTGGCAGTACCGGGTACCTTATACACTGACTGATTGTCGTGTCACAAAGGGGTGATCGACAGTCGCACTTTGGCGTGCTCGGCTCCGCAACCGTCGGGGCCGTGGGCGCCTGCAGTGTGGTACTAGGGAACCAGAGTTGTGTGTTGGTTTGTGTATAATGGACATATCATTACCCATCAAACAAGTCCGAGAGTGAGGTTGCCAAACGCATCGTCGGCACAATATGCTGACGCGCACGCTACAACCACAAGATGGTGTAGCACACTTGGTAGAGTTGAGCGAAAGCAACTCTTTCAAAGGGATACACATACCACTGACTCGGCGAAGGTCAGTAAAGACGCACACTTTGGCAGTACCGGGTACCTTATACACTGACTGATTGTCGTGTCACAAAGGGGTGATCGACAGTCGCACTTTGGCGTGCTCGGCCCCGCAACCGTCGGGGCCGTGGGCGCCTGCAGTGTGGTACTAGGGAACCAGAGTTGTGTGTTGGTTTGTGTATAATGGACATATCATTACCCATCAAACAAGTCCGAGAGTGAGGTTGCCAAACGCATCGTCGGCACAATATGCTGACGCGCACGCTACAACCACAAGATGGTGTAGCACACTTGGTAGAGTTGAGCGAAAGCAACTCTTTCAAAGGGATACACATACCACTGCCTCGGCGAAGGTCAGTAAAGATGCACACTTTGGTAGTACCGGGTACCTTATACACTGACTGATTGTCGTGTCACAACGGGGTGATCGACAGTCGCACTTTGGCGTGCTCGGCTCCGCAACCGTCGGGGCCGTGGGCGCCTGCAGTGTGGTACTAGGGAACCAGAGTTGTGTGTTGGTTTGTGTATAATGGACATATCATTACCCATCAAACAAGTCCGGGAGTGAGGTTGCCAAACGCATCGTCGGCATCACATGCTGACGCGCACGCTACAACCACAAGATGGTGTAGCACACTTGGTAGAGTTGAGCGAAAGCAACTCTTTCAAAGGGATACACATACCACTGCCTCGGCGAAGGTCAGTAAAGATGCACACTTTGGTAGTACCGGGTACCTTATACACTGACTGATTGTCGTGTCACAACGGGGTGATCGACAGTCGCACTTTGGCGTGCTCGGCTCCGCATCCGTCGGGGCCGTGGGCGCCTGCAGTGTGGTACTAGGGAACCAGAGTTGTGTGTTGGTTTGTGTATAATGGACGTATCATTACCCATCAAACAAGTCCGAGAGTGAGGTTGCCAAACGCATCGTCGGCACAATATGCTGACGCGCACGCTACAACCACAAGATGGTGTAGCACACTTGGTAGAGTTGAGCGAAAGCAACTCTTTCAAAGGGATACACATACCACTGACTCGGCGAAGGTCAGTAAAGATGCACACTTTGGTAGTACCGGGTACCTTATACACTGACTGATTGTCGTGTCACAACGGGGTGATCGACAGTCGCACTTTGGCGTGCTCGGCTCCGCAACCGTCGGGGCCGTGGGCGCCTGCAGTGTGGTACTAGGGAACCAGAGTTGTGTGTTGGTTTGTGTATAATGGACATATCATTACCCATCAAACAAGTCCGAGAGTGAGGTTGCCAAACGCATCGTCGGCATCACATGCTGACGCGCACGCTACAACCACAAGATGGTGTAGCACACTTGGTAGAGTTGAGCGAAAGCAACTCTTTCAAAGGGATACACATACCACTGCCTCGGCGCAGGTCAGTAAAGACGCACACTTTGGTAGTACCGGGTACCTTATACACTGACTGATTGTCGTGTCACAACGGGGTGATCGACAGTCGCACTTTGGCGTGCTCGGCTCCGCATCCGTCGGGGCCGTGGGCGCCTGCAGTGTGGTACTAGGGAAGCAGAGTTGTGTGTTGGTTTGTGTATAATGGATGGATGGACTTCGGTTCCATTCATCAACTAGTTCGGTGTGTACGTTAAACCCTAGGCAGGGGATCACTCGGCTCATGGATCGATGAAGACCGCAGCTAAATGCGCGTCAGAATGTGAACTGCAGGACACATGAACATCGACACGTTGAACGCATATGGCGCATCGGACGACTCAACCCGACCGATGCACACATCCTTGAGTGCCTACCAAGTTATCTCAACACTCTAACCAAACTGACCGTCCTGACCC
>NW_023405050.1:95000-97500 GCF_013141755.1 Anopheles stephensi | reverse complement strand
TGACACTTTTTCGCATATCGGCATCCTTGGTTCCCATACTGGCCATAGGCCATAGGGCACCGAACGGCCAACTTTTGGTCCGGGGGTGAAATTTTTTTTTCACGAGATTTTGATGAAAATGGCTTCGGAACGCGTTTCTAATAATGAAAAGTGAAACCAAACAGTATTTGCGAAGAAAAAATTGTCCTATGAAAAAATCACTTTTTCTTAGGGTACGGGTCAAAAATTTTCTAAGTCCCAAAAAATCACTTATTCTCGAATATCTCGAAAACTACTTATCGGACAGGGGTCAACCAAGGTGTTTTAGAAAGGTCTTACAAGCTCTATTTAATGAGCCATAGCGACTTTCAAGTGATTTTTTGACACTTTTTCGCATATCGGCATCCTTGGTTCCCATACTGGCCATAGGCCATAGGGCACCGAACGGCCAACTTTTGGTCCGGGGGTGAAATTTTTTTTTCACGAGATTTTGATGAAAATGGCTTCGGAACGCGTTTCTAATAATGAAAAGTGAAACCAAACAGTATTTGCGAAGAAAAAATTGTCCTATGAAAAAATCACTTTTTCTTAGGGTACGGGTCAAAAATTTTCTAAGTCCCAAAAAATCACATTTTCTCGAATATCTCGAAAACTACTTATCGGACAGGGGTCAACCAAGGTGTTTTAGAAAGGTCTCAACAAGCTCTAAATAATGGGCCATAGCGACTTTTTAGTGATTTTTTGACAAATTTTGTCATATCGGCATCCCGAGTTCCCATACTGGCCATAGGCCATGGGGCCCCGAACGAAAAAATTTTGGTCCGAGGGTCAAAATTTTTTTTCTCATAAATTTGTTCAAAACGCCGTCGGAACGCGCCTTAGATCATGAAAAGTGAAAAGAAACAGTATTTTGCAAAAGTTGGGGTGGCCTATGACTTACATGGCCACGTCCTAGGTCCGAGTTCCCGAGGTCGTGTTCTTCAGTGGCGGAAAAAAATGGCCACTTGTGGGAGATGCAAAATGTTCATTTTGTATTATAGGGGACACACTATCGAAGCGAAAATTTCAGAAATGGCCTAAAACGTGAAGAAATGATGGGGTATGTACGAAAAGAAGGTTTTTATGGTCAAACGGTGAAAATTTTTTTTTTATGAAAAATTTTGGTCTCCCACCGTTCATGAATTTCTAGGACCAAAAATCGAAAAATTTGAAAACTTCACGATCGAAAGGGAAACGCATATGTGGTGTTCCTAGGTGTGTACGGTGTACGAAAAACGGGTTCACGATGAGATATCAGGCAAATAAGTGGACCTAAAGTGAGTTATACGGGTAAGACGAGGTGTCCAAAGACCGAAATAGGGGTACCAACTGAGAACGAAATGAAGGTCCCCGAAGTCGCCATACAAGTTATAGGAGGTGTCCAAAGTACGAAAAGAGTTCCATATTCGGCTGTTCCTACTATATGGTTCCCTGATTGCTGCTCCAAGGAGTAGTGAGGAAGTGTCCAAAGGTCTGTTGGGGGTATCGAGGTGATACCCTCGACGGACAATATGCACGAAAAGTGGTTCGATGATCTATCCTGTAGGTCGTACGGCAGCCATACCCGGCTGGAAGTACCGCGGTAATTCCGCAATAAAACGTTCGCCAGACGAACAAACAAATTGAATTAGCTCATCGTAGTGTACGGAAACGAAACGAAAATGTAAGGTGATTAGGGATCCGGGAGCAATCTCGCGATCCCATGGTTCGGTGTAAGAAATGATACGAAGTGTTCATAAGTCTCCTCTGGAGGCAGAACCATCGTAGCAAAGTTCGGGAACCCAAGGGTCACAAAAACTCGTAGGACGATATCCACGAATAATCGGGGACTTGTGGGGACTACCGTGCCCTGACAAGTCAACTACACCTTAACTGGTGATGGTCGTCCTACGGGGACCTGCGGGGAACAAAAGGGTCACTAAAACTCGTAGGACAATATCTCCGAATAATCGGGGACTTGTGGGGACCACCGTGCCCTGACAAGTCAACTACACCTTAACTGGTGATGGTTGTCCTACGGGGACCTGCCGGGAACCCAAGGGTCACAAAAACTCGTAGGACGATATCCACGAATAATCGGGGACTTGTGGGGACTACCGTGCCCTGACAAGTCAACTACACCTTAACTGGTGATGGTCGTCCTACGGGGACCTGCGGGGAGCAAAAGGAGTCAGAAACAATCGTAGGACGATATCCACGAATAATCGGGGACTTGTGGGGACTACCGTGCCCTGACAAGTCAACTACACCTTAACTGGTGATGGTCGTCCTACGGGGACCTTCAGGGAGCCGCAGTAAGTCGCAGGTCGTATGCGAGCCTTGATTGGTCCTGTTGGGGGCGTGCGGGGTGTAATGCCTCGGTACGTCAAATGTTGGTGTACGATGTACATCGATAATCTGACATCCTCCTGAACAACCTTTGCTCGTGTGGTTATTGGCGCTGTGGAGTCGGTGTACTGCCGCAGGTCAATGAGAGTGGTCA
>NW_023405050.1:75000-87500 GCF_013141755.1 Anopheles stephensi | reverse complement strand
GGCATTATCGAAAGATGGTTAAGTGGAGTCACCCAATGGGTGCCGTGCGTTATAAGGTACGTAATGCACAGTAGAGATACATTGTCGGGAGGTGGAACCCGAAAAATGTACAAGTCCGGGAATACGGGGTGCATCGTATGTAACGTTCGATGTACATATAAAGCCTGGTAGGTGTTGGGATTATATCTGCAACACGGGCATTATCGAAAGATGGTTAAGTGGAGTCACCCAATGGGTGCCGTGCGTTATAAGGTACGTAATGCACAGTAGAGATACATTGTCGGGAGGTGGAACCCGAAAAATGTACAAGTCCGGGAATACGGGGTGCATCGTATGTAACGTTCGATGTACATATAAAGCCTGGTAGGTGTTGGGATTATATCTGCAACACGGGCATTATCGAAAGATGGTTAAGTGGAGTCACCCAATGGGTGCCGTGCGTTATCAGGTACGTAATGCACAGTTAGAGATACATTGTCGGGAGGTGGACCCGAAAAATGTACAAGTCCGGGAATACGGAAAAGTTCCCCATGAAAGGCTGGGATACAATTATTGATACAAATAATGTGCCTAAGGGTACATTTATTTTCTAAGTCCCAGAAATCCGTCACTGAACATCACGACTTACGAAGACAATGTTTCCCCCGGTCCTCCCATATACGGCACGGGGACAAGTATGAAGAATGAAAATAATGTGTATGGAACATATAATGTGCCTGAGAGCACATTTTTTTTCTAAGTCCCAGAAATCCGTCACTGAACATCACGACTTACGAAAGCACATGTTCCCCGGTCCTCCCATAGTACGGCACGGGGACAAGTATGAAGAATGAAAATATGTGTGTATGAACATATAATGTGCCTGAGAGCACATTTTTTTTCTAAGTCCCAGAAATCCGTCACTGAACATCACGACTTACGAAGACATGTTCCCCCGGTCCTCCCATGTACGGCACGGGGACAAGTATGAAGAATGAAAATCATGTGTGTATGAAACATATAATGTGCCTGAGAGCACATTTTTTTTCTAAGTCCCAGAAATCCGTCACTGAACATCACGACTTACGAAGACATGTTCCCCCCGGTCCTCCCATATACGGCACCGGGACAAGTATGAAGTATGAAAATTTTTGGTCACAGCGTGAAATCCCTCTAATGATCATGAAAATAGCATCGGATCACTTATCCTGACCATAAAAAGTGAACCAAAACCCTATTTGGACAAACTTTTTGGTCCTATGAAAAATTCACTTTTCATATATGTCATGGTCGAAAATTTTCTAAGTCCCAAAAAATCACATTTTCTCGAATATCTCGAAAACTACTTATCGGACAGGGGTCAACCAAGGTGTTTTAGAAAGGTCTTTACAAGCTCTATTTAATGAGCCATAGCGACTTTCAAGTGATTTTTTGACACTTTTTCGCATATCGGCATCCTTGGTTCCCATACTGGCCATAGGCCATAGGGCACCGAACGGCCAACTTTTGGTCCGGGGGTGAAATTTTTTTTTCACGAGATTTTGATGAAAATGGCTTCGGAACGCGTTTCTAATAATGAAAAGTGAAACCAAACAGTATTTGCGAAGAAAAAATTGTCCTATGAAAAAATCACTTTTTCTTAGGGTACGGGTCAAAAATTTTCTAAGTCCCAAAAAATCACTTATTCTCGAATATCTCGAAAACTACGTATCGGACAGGGGTCAACCAAGGTGTTTTAGAAAGGTCTTTACAAGCTCTATTTAATGAGCCATAGCGACTTTCAAGTGATTTTTTGACACTTTTTCGCATATCGGCATCCTTGGTTCCCATACTGGCCATAGGCCATAGGGCACCGAACGGCCAACTTTTGGTCCGGGGGTGAAATTTTTTTTTCACGAGATTTTGATGAAAATGGCTTCGGAACGCGTTTCTAATAATGAAAAGTGAAACCAAACAGTATTTGCGAAGAAAAAATTGTCCTATGAAAAAATCACTTTTTCTTAGGGTACGGGTCAAAAATTTTCTAAGTCCCAAAAAATCACATTTTCTCGAATATCTCGAAAACTACTTATCGGACAGGGGTCAACCAAGGTGTTTTAGAAAGGTCTCAACAAGCTCTAAATAATGGGCCATAGCGACTTTTTAGTGATTTTTTGACAAATTTTGTCATATCGGCATCCCGAGTTCCCATACTGGCCATAGGCCATGGGGCCCCGAACGAAAAAATTTTGGTCCGAGGGTCAAAATTTTTTTTCTCATAAATTTGTTCAAAACGCCGTCGGAACGCGCCTTAGATCATGAAAAGTGAAAAGAAACAGTATTTTGCAAAAGTTGGGGTGGCCTATGACTTACATGGCCACGTCCTAGGTCCGAGTTCCCGAGGTCGTGTTCTTCAGTGGCGGAAAAAAATGGCCACTTGTGGGAGATGCAAAATGTTCATTTTGTATTATAGGGGACACACTATCGAAGCGAAAATTTCAGAAATGGCCTAAAACGTGAAGAAATGATGGGGTATGTACGAAAAGAAGGTTTTTATGGTCAAACGGTGAAAATTTTTTTTTTATGAAAAATTTTGGTCTCCCACCGTTCATGAATTTCTAGGACCAAAAATCGAAAAATTTGAAAACTTCACGATCGAAAGGGAAACGCATATGTGGTGTTCCTAGGTGTGTACGGTGTACGAAAAACGGGTTCACGATGAGATATCAGGCAAATAAGTGGACCTAAAGTGAGTTATACGGGTAAGACGAGGTGTCCAAAGACCGAAATAGGGGTACCAACTGAGAACGAAATGAAGGTCCCCGAAGTCGCCATACAAGTTATAGGAGGTGTCCAAAGTACGAAAAGAGTTCCATATTCGGCTGTTCCTACTATATGGTTCCCTGATTGCTGCTCCAAGGAGTAGTGAGGAAGTGTCCAAAGGTCTGTTGGGGGTATCGAGGTGATACCCTCGACGGACAATATGCACGAAAAGTGGTTCGATGATCTATCCTGTAGGTCGTACGGCAGCCATACCCGGCTGGAAGTACCGCGGTAATTCCGCAATAAAACGTTCGCCAGACGAACAAACAAATTGAATTAGCTCATCGTAGTGTACGGAAACGAAACGAAAATGTAAGGTGATTAGGGATCCGGGAGCAATCTCGCGATCCCATGGTTCGGTGTAAGAAATGATACGAAGTGTTCATAAGTCTCCTCTGGAGGCAGAACCATCGTAGCAAAGTTCGGGAACCCAAGGGTCACAAAAACTCGTAGGACGATATCCACGAATAATCGGGGACTTGTGGGGACTACCGTGCCCTGACAAGTCAACTACACCTTAACTGGTGATGGTCGTCCTACGGGGACCTGCGGGGAACAAAAGGGTCACTAAAACTCGTAGGACAATATCTCCGAATAATCGGGGACTTGTGGGGACCACCGTGCCCTGACAAGTCAACTACACCTTAACTGGTGATGGTTGTCCTACGGGGACCTGCCGGGAACCCAAGGGTCACAAAAACTCGTAGGACGATATCCACGAATAATCGGGGACTTGTGGGGACTACCGTGCCCTGACAAGTCAACTACACCTTAACTGGTGATGGTCGTCCTACGGGGACCTGCGGGGAGCAAAAGGAGTCAGAAACAATCGTAGGACGATATCCACGAATAATCGGGGACTTGTGGGGACTACCGTGCCCTGACAAGTCAACTACACCTTAACTGGTGATGGTCGTCCTACGGGGACCTTCAGGGAGCCGCAGTAAGTCGCAGGTCGTATGCGAGCCTTGATTGGTCCTGTTGGGGGCGTGCGGGGTGTAATGCCTCGGTACGTCAAATGTTGGTGTACGATGTACATCGATAATCTGACATCCTCCTGAACAACCTTTGCTCGTGTGGTTATTGGCGCTGTGGAGTCGGTGTACTGCCGCAGGTCAATGAGAGTGGTCACAACAAAGGATTGTGTCACCTGATGAACGTAGAAAGAGAGTCTGCGGGGACTGGTGCCCTGGTAGACAAAAAATATCGAACAAGCAATTGACGAAGACGAATTCTGGTTGATCCTACCAGTAATATACGCTTGTCTCAAAGGTTAAGCCATGCATGTCTAAGTACAAACATAAATGAATGTGAAACCGCATAAGGCTCAGTACAACAGCCATAATTCACAAGATCATCCACCCATCAGTTACTTGGATAACTGTGGAAAAGCCAGAGCTAATACATGCAACATGCCGGGACCGCTGTCCGCTTGCGGGCGGTGGAACTGGTGCACTTATTAGTAAAACCAATCGCCTCCGGGCGGCTTGAGTTGAAGTCTGGATAAGGATGCCGATCGTATGGTCGCTTGACCGACGACAGATCTTGCAAATGTCTGCCCTATCAACTATTGATGGTAGTGTAGAGGACTACCATGGTTGCGACGGGTAACGGGGAATCAGGGTTCGATTCCGGAGAGGGAGCCTGAGAAATGGCTACCACATCCAAGGAAGGCAGCAGGCGCGTAAATTACCCAATCCCGGCACGGGGAGGTAGTGACGAGAAATAACAATATGGACCTCTCTAACGATGGTCCATAATTGGAATGAATTGAGCATAAATCCTTCAATAAGGATCAAGTGGAGGGCAAGTCTGGTGCCAGCAGCCGCGGTAATTCCAGCTCCACTAGCGTATATTAAAGTTGTTGCGGTTAAAACGTTCGAAGTTGATTCCCCGTCCAGACACGCGACCGCCGCGGGCGCCCGGCACACGCCGGATACGTTCGTGCGCGAGCTCGCGGCTGCGACTCACAATGGTGTGCCTGGGCGTCAACCTCGTGATCGGTCGGGCACGTCCCGAGCCGGTGCGTGGTGCCCGGGCAGCTCCCATTTACCTTGAACAAATTAGAGTGCTTCAAGCAGGCTAGTACAAAAGCGTCCACACCCGCCCAGGGTTGGCGTTGGCCGAGAATAATCTTGCATGGAATAATGGAACATGACCTCGGTCTGAGTCTTTTGGTTGGTTTTGTATAGACCCAGAGGTAATGATTAACAGAAGTAGTTGGGGGCATTGGTATTACGGCGCGAGAGGTGAAATTCGTAGACCGTCGTAGGACCAACTGAAGCGAAAGCGTTTGCCATGGATGCTTTCATTAATCAAGAACGAAAGTTAGAGGATCGAAGGCGATTAGATACCGCCCTAGTTCTAACCGTAAACGATGCCAATCAGCAATTGGGAGACGCTACTACATTCGGTGCTCTCAGTAGCTTCCGGGAAACCAAAATCGGGTTCCGGGGGAAGTATGGTTGCAAAGTTGAAACTTAAAGGAATTGACGGAAGGGCACCACAAGAAGTGGAGCTTGCAGAGGCGTTTGACAGTTGACAGCGAACGGTGGTGTTTCCGTGAGCTGCGCAAAAAATTGTCGAAAAAAGGTGAAAAAAGTGTTTAAATTCTTTACAGAGTGCTTTAAAAGTGATAAAAAGGCGTTTGTTATCATTTGGAAGTGAATTTGGACCAAAAAACTGGAAAAAACAGTGAAAGTGTGGTATAAACAAAACCCCATACATTTTGTATGGAGGGGGTTTTTCACTGATTTGGCGGCTCTAAGCAACCGTTTTAGATGCGGTTTTCGCTGAAAACGCAAGACTGGGAGCCAATTTAGTCTTTTCGACGGAAAAACGGTGGATGCCGGTGGTCTGTACGCGGAAAAAAACTGTAAAAAACATTCCGGCTATAGAAGAAGAAGAAGAAGAAGAAACTGTTTCTTGAAGCGTGCAGAAAAAGTGTCCGGATCTAATCGGAAGTGGTTTAAATCGTTAGATCGTGTCGTGATTAGTGGGTACAAGTGAATACAGACCGAAAATCGGTCCATTTGGGCCGGAAAAAAGTGTGGGGAAAATCCAGATTGTGACGTTTCCACGTGGCGTCTTGTTCCGGATCTCACTTTTTTCACCCAATACGCAACGGATCTGGACGCATGTGGTGTTAAAAGAAGCGGAAAAGTGCCAGCTAGTGAAATAGTGCAAAAAACCGGAAAGAAAACGGTGAAAAATAACCAAAAAAAGTGCATTTATAGTGGTGACAAAAATTTGACATTGGACATGTCCCATGACCCATGGGACAAAAATAAATTCCCATGGGACAAAAAAAATTCTGACATTAGTGAAAATTTTTTCAATTAAGAAAAAGTGTGTCATAAAATCGTGTAAACCAGTGGAGATTATTCAGAAAACTCTATAATAATTTTCGGGACATCTTGATAATTTTCCTGCCACCCATTTCCCCCCCGCACCCCGACCGAAAGGGAAAAAAATCCCTTAATAAGGGAAAATAAGGAATTGGGCGGGAAAATTCGAAAAGTGTACGGAAAATTCTAAAAACCGGTGGAAAGTGTTGAGAAAAATCATATGCAACTTTTGGTGGTGATACGAGGTGTCCCCGCTCCCCATACCCCCCCTCCCCCTTCGTCCGAGCGCCGACGAGCGCCTTAATAAGGGAAATAGTGAGCGGAAATTTTTTAAATAAGTACGGAAAATTCCGGGGTGTGGTTTTTCCCGTATAACGTGAGGAGGACAAATTTTTCAAGGAGTTTCTGGGGCCCACCGCAAACCCCACTTCCCCCCACCCTCGCCTGAATATTGGCAAACTTTCAAAAAGGGGGATATTTAGGGGAAATTCAGTGCGAGTGCGTGAAAATTTGTATGGTGTGTGTCCGAAGCCCCTCCGCCCCCCCACCTGCAACGGGAAACCATCCCAAACCGTGGAGACTTGGGTGGTAGGACAGGCGACGAACCTGCTAAGTGTTAGCGAGCAGGAAATCTTCCCGGTTTTCGTCATCTGGCGGGAGATGACGTAAATAGCGGATAGTTTGCGCCCATCAACTCAAGATGGGATCAGACACCGACAACGGGGAGTCGGAATCTGATGTTCCGGTTGTTCCGGAATCACTGAAGAAGGCGGTGGTGAAGAAACGGCGTATAGGTGAGCCACCTCTTCAGCCACGAGTGGTGTTGGAGCCGATTGAGGTTTCACCAAGAACAATGGCGGCTTTCCATGGCACGACGCCACAGGAACCAGTGGCAACCAGCGAGGAGAATAATTCGGGTTTGCCGGCCTCCGCCGTCCCGATGGTGGTGGTTCTCTCCTCCCCCGAGCCAACCTCTTTAGAGGAAGAGATGCGGGAGGAGAATGGCTCACGGAGGACCGCAGCCACTACACCACCGATTCCGTCACCACGCAGGTTGACCTCACCGGAAGCAACGGCTGCTACCGTTCGACCAGTGAATTCGAATGGGGCGCCGGAGGGATCGCACCAGCTCATCGAGAGACTGTTGCAGAAGCTGGAAACGATGACCGAGAGGCTGACCCAAGTGACGGAGAGGCTGGAAGCCAGCGACCAGGAGAATAAAGTTCTTAGGCGAGAGCTTGAACTCTATAGGATGGGGACACGGACGGTGTCGGAGATGTACTCCTCCGCGGTTGGTACGGGCTTGGGAAACCAAGCGGTATCCCAGCCTGGACCCAGTAAGAAGACCGTTAAGCGGTCTCAAAAGCGCACGAGGGCACTGACCCGTGAGACAAGCGGTCCTGCCCACCATCGGTTGCTGGAGTTGCAGGACCAATTGCGCGCTGAAGCGGAAAAGGAAAGGCAGCAGCAGCAGAGACCGGGGCGTGAAGCAGTCCGCCCTCAGCCGCAGCAGCTGTCTTATCGGGACGTCCTGTCACCTGGGTGGCAAACGGTTGGGCAGAGGCCTCCGAGGCAGCCTCAGCAACAACAGCGGCCCCAGCCGCCAAAGGCACCCCAACGTTTCCCCCAACCAGCCCAACGGACAAGTAGGAGACGACCAGACGCCATACTGGTGATACCGGCACCAGGCGTGAGCTTTGCCGATATGTATCGACCGATCCGGACCGCCTCTGCGCTAGAGGATGCGCAGAAATACATCCGGATTGGAAAGAGGACCCCAAAGGGCAACCTGCGGATGGACCTCACGCGCGAGGTCGACTCGCTTGCGCTGCGTGATCGTATCCAGGCAGTTCTTGGCGATAAAGGGACGGTCAAGGTGGTCACGGAGATGGCTGAGGTCATTGTCCGCAATGTGGACCATCTGACCGAGGAAGCCACAATCAAAGAGGCCCTGAAGTCGGCACTGAAGAAAGAGCCGACAGTGGCCTCGATCCGTATGTGGGAGCTGCCTGACGCTACCAAGCGGGCACGCCTTCGTCTGCCGCGGGCGGAAGCGGAGGCTATCATGAGCAGGACTGACCCCCTGCTCATCGACTACTCCGCCTGCAGGGTGGAGAGGGTGCCGAGGCTGGACGCTTCGATGCGTCGTTGCTTCCGCTGTCTCGAGCGAGGCCATTTGGCGGCCTACTGCACAGGGGTGGACCGCAGCAACTGCTGTATACGGTGTGGTGAGGCCGGTCATCGTGCGGCTGCATGCAAGCAGGAGGTGCGATGCATCAAGTGTGGTGGCCCTCATCGAATCGCCGCCTACAACTGCATTGGAGGAGGACGGCCTCAGTTGTGATGGCCCTAAGACTGCAGGTCCTCCAGCTAAATGCCAACCGGAGTAGAAGTGCCCAAGACCTGGCACTCAACACTATGAGGACGGAACGAGCTGATGTATTGGTGATGTGCGAGCTGTGCTCGGTCCCGGAGAACAACGCAAACTGGGTGGTAGATCGCGATAACAAGGTGGCGATTGTCGTGAGCGGTAGAACCCATCCAGTGCAACGCGTACGCAGTACGTGCTTCTCCGGCATCGTAGCGGCGGACGTAGCAGGCATTACCATCATCGCCTGCTATGCGTCACCGAGCATTGGGGTCCCCGAATTCGTCGGCATGCTGGAGCGTATCGAGACGCTTGCCTCGGGACACTCTCGTGTGCTGCTCGTAGGCGACTTTAACGCGTGGCACGGCACATGGGGTAGTGAACGCGTCAACACCAAGGGAGAGGAGCTGGCACAGCTTGTGGAAGAGCTCGGGCTTGAGGTGTTGAATCTGGGGAGGGATGACACCTTCCTTGGAAACGGCGTTGCTCGCCCGAGCATCGTCGATGTTGCTTTCGCAAGCTCCAACATCTGCCGCTCTGACCTGGTGGGGGACCCCGAGCAACAATGGAGGATGCTGGATGCCTACTCGTACAGCGATCACCGGTACATTCGCTTCACAGTTGGCGAGAACCAGGCAACAAGGAGTCATCGCACACGGGAAGAGACTTCGACAGTGCGTGCAGCAGGGCGTAGGTGGCAAACGCGGCAGTTTGATGGCGAGCTTTTTGCTATTGCGCTGCAGCGGATTCAGTACGAGGTTGGAGTTACCGATGCGGAGAGCCTGACACGCGCTCTCAGCCGAGCTTGTGGAGAAATTATGGCGGAGGTCACCCCGTACGTTGGCCACACCGGTAAACCGACGTATTGGTGGACGCCACAAATCGGTCAACTGCGCGAAGAGTGCCGCCAACTCTGGGAACGACGACAATCGCTCTCGGCTGCTGACGCTGAGGCTCGATCTGCAATGTCGGCGGATTTGCAGGAGGCACGCCATCGCCTGACAGCGGCGATACGCACAAGCAAGCGGGATCGGTACGCAGAATACATCCAGCATCTCGAGGAGGACGAGACAGGCCGGTGGCAGGGGGAGTTGCTGCAACGGCTCGGAGGGAGTCGCGTTGCACCAGAACGCGATCCGGCCAACCTGCAGCACATTGTGGATGTGCTCTTCCCGGAACACTTCCCTGTCAACTGGCCTGACATCGAACCAGACGGTGTACCGATTCGACCCATTACCGAACAGGAGCTGCTCAATATCGTTGCGGGTCTGAATCCGAGGAAGGCGCCAGGTTTGGACGGCGTGCCAAATGCCGCGCTGACTGCTGCTGTGCGGGCATACCCAGCTACGCACGTTCGAATGTTCCAGCGGCTGCTGGACGACGGCCACTTTCCTCGCCAGTGGAAGACGGCCAAGCTGGTTCTCATTCCCAAGCCAGGAAAACCCCCCGGAGAACCGTCATCGGTCAGGCCGGTGATGCTGATCAACACTCCGGGGAAGCTGTTTGAACGAGTTCTGCTGGATCGTCTGAACGACCACATCGAGGTGCCATCAGGACCGCTACTTTCTGAGCAACAGTTCGGGTTCCGATGCGGGCGATCCACACTTCAGGCGGTGGAGTTGGTGATTGATGCTGCCAGATCCGCGATGAGCTTTGGACGGACAAACCAGCGAGACAAGCGCTGTCTGTTGGTTGTAGCGCTAGACGTCCGGAATGCATTCAACTCCGCGGACTGGCTGGCGATCTCACAGGCGCTGCAGGAAAAAGGAGTGCCCTCAAGATTGCGCAGCATCTTGCAGGAGTACTTCTCTGACCGCGTGTTGACGTACGACACGAACACCGGTCCGGTAACACGACAGGTAACGGCAGGAGTTCCGCAGGGGTCCATCTTGGGCCCCACGCTATGGAACATCCTGTACGATGGAGTGTTACGCCTGCAGCTGCCCGACGGAGCATCGGTCATCGGCTTCGCTGATGATCTGGCAGTACTGGCAAGGGGATGCACACCAGAGGAGGCAGCGGGAGTGGCCGAGCAGGCCGTAGCAATGATCTCTGCGTGGATGCAGCAACACCGTTTACAGCTGGCCCCGGAAAAAACCGAGGTGGTGCTCATCTCGAGTTTGCGTCGGGGCCACCCACAGGTGCCCGTAAGGATCGACGGAGTGGAAGTCCGCTCAAAGCAAGCAATACGCTACCTCGGGGTCATACTTCACGACCACCTCTCGTGGAAACCACACGTCGAGAAGGCAACCGCGAAGGCTCTCCGTGTGGTGAAGTTGGCCACCAGCGTGATGCCTAACCACGCTGGACCGAGGGTAGCGAAGCGTCGCTTGCTAGCAGCAGTTGCGGACTCGGTGGTGAAGTACGCGGCACCTATCTGGGCGGAAGCGGTGGAGCTGCAGTGGTGCAGAAGGAGATTGGAGCAGCTACAACGGCCTCTTGCGAGGGGGGTTGCGCGTACCTTTCGCACAGTCAGCTACGGAACAGCGGTAGTGTTGGCTGGGCTGATACCACTGCGCTTGCAAGTGGAGGAAGCTGCCCGGCGTCACAGGCGGCATCAACAGGCACTACAGCAAGGGGTGCTGATCGACCGCGACGTCATACAGAGGCTGGAAAGGTCAGCAACCATGGCGAAGTGGCAGAGCGATTGGAATCAGGAGTGCGGTCATCCGACCGCGAGTAGGTTCAAGCGCTGGGCACATCGCGTATTGCCAGACATCAGCGGTTGGGTAGGTCGGAAGCATGGAGAGATCGGATTCCACCTGAGTCAGATACTCTCCGGACACGGTTTCTTCCGGGAGTTTCTGCACGTCATGGGGTTCATCTCAGCCCCGACTTGCCCGTTCTGCACCGACTCAGCCGTGATCGAGTCAGCAGAACACGTGATGTTCCACTGCCCGAGGTTCGCGGACATAAGGGTGCAGCTCCTGACGAAAGACGACGGCGTAGTAGTAACACCGGAGGAGCTGGCAGGCTGGATGCTGGCAAGCCCAGCTAACTGGCAGCAGGCGGAACAGGCTGCAAAACGAGTTTGCACCTTCCTACAGCAGCGATGGCTGGATGACCAATCGGCCGAGAATGCTGCCATTTCCGGTGCTAACACGGAAGCACTGCGACACGCGGAAGTGAGACGGCGAGCTGACCGTCGAGCCAGCCGCAACGCTTACCAGCGGAGACGTCGTCGGGAGCAGCGGGAGAGGCGCCAGCTGATGGATGATGACGATGGAGGAGACAACAACCAACCAGCAGCAGCCAACAATCAACGCCCGGCTAGACCCGCTCGCAACTTGGCTCCGCCATCAGCTGAAGAAATTCTTCGCCGACGGTTAAGGCGGAACCAGCGTCAGCAGGAGTATCGGCGGCAATTGCGGGCCGGTACAATCCGGCCAGTGCGTTCGGGCCAACTGCGTCGGAGAAGGCAGCCGCCAGCGGAGGAGGAGCTTGAACGCCGACGTGCAAACCGGCGCGAACGAGAACGTCAAAGACGTCATGCCCGCAATGCGGTTGCCGACCGCCATCGCGAAGTGCTGTCGGCCGACGAAGAAGCCGCCATAACGGAGGCCGAGACAGCCACACGCTAGCTTGATGGAGCATACGCCTTTGGTCGCTTGCGTTGGTGGACGAGAGCGAGAGCGTACTCGAGCAGGCGTGTGCTTTAGTATTTACTTACTGTCTTGGTGAAGCGTCTCTTTTAGTATTGGCTTGGTAGCAAAGGCGCGTTAGGTGTTTATATGTCGTGATGAGTAATAAATGTTTTTGTTTGTACAGTCATGTTTGATCAGGAGGAGCACGGGCTCCTAACATTATAGTAGGTCTCAACGTGCAAAAACACCGGCAGCCACACCCGTGCAGGGAATGCTGTCGGTATTGGTGCGGTGTTTGCGTTTATTAATGTTAATGTTTCTTTGTTTACCATTAATAAAACTAAACACACTGTATTTAAAAAAAAAAAGAAGTGGAGCTTGCGGCTTAATTTGACTCAACACGGGAAAACTTACCAGGTC
>NW_023405050.1:65000-67500 GCF_013141755.1 Anopheles stephensi | reverse complement strand
AGAAATCCGTCACTGAACATCACGACTTACGAAGACATGTTCCCCCGGTCCTCCCATATACGGCACCGCGACAAGTATGAAGTATGAAAATTTTTGGTCACAGCGTGAAATCCCTCTAATGATCATGAAAATAGCATCGGATCACTTATCTGACCATAAAAAGTGAACCAAAACCCTATTTGGACAAACTTTTTGGTCCTATGAAAAATTCACTTTTCATATATGTCATGGTCGAAAATTTTCTAAGTCCCAAAAAATCACATTTTCTCGAATATCTCGAAAACTACTTATCGGACAGGGGTCAACCAAGGTGTTTTAGAAAGGTCTTTACAAGCTCTATTTAATGAGCCATAGCGACTTTCAAGTGATTTTTTGACACTTTTTCGCATATCGGCATCCTTGGTTCCCATACTGGCCATAGGCCATAGGGCACCGAACGGCCAACTTTTGGTCCGGGGGTGAAATTTTTTTTCCACGAGATTTTGATGAAAATGGCTTCGGAACGCGTTTCTAATAATGAAAAGTGAAACCAAACAGTATTTGCGAAGAAAAAATTGTCCTATGAAAAAATCACTTTTCATATATGTCATGGTCGAAAATTTTCTAAGTCCCAAAAAATCACTTATTCTCGAATATCTCGAAAACTACGTATCGGACAGGGGTCAACCAAGGTGTTTTAGAAAGGTCTTTACAAGCTCTATTTAATGAGCCATAGCGACTTTCAAGTGATTTTTTGACACTTTTTCGCATATCGGCATCCTTGGTTCCCATACTGGCCATAGGCCATAGGGCACCGAACGGCCAACTTTTGGTCCGGGGGTGAAATTTTTTTTTCACGAGATTTTGATGAAAATGGCTTCGGAACGCGTTTCTAATAATGAAAAGTGAAACCAAACAGTATTTGCGAAGAAAAAATTGTCCTATGAAAAAATCACTTTTTCTTAGGGTACGGGTCAAAAATTTTCTAAGTCCCAAAAAATCACATTTTCTCGAATATCTCGAAAACTACTTATCGGACAGGGGTCAACCAAGGTGTTTTAGAAAGGTCTTTACAAGCTCTATTTAATGAGCCATAGCGACTTTCAAGTGATTTTTTGACACTTTTTCGCATATCGGCATCCTTGGTTCCCATACTGGCCATAGGTCATAGGGCACCGAACGGCCAACTTCTGGTCCGGGGGTGAAATTTTTTTTCACGAGATTTTGATGAAAATGGCTTCGGAACGCGTTTCTAATAATGAAAAGTGAAACCAAACAGTATTTGCGAAGAAAAAATTGTCCTATGAAAAAATCACTTTTTCTTAGGGTACGGGTCAAAAATTTTCTAAGTCCCAAAAAATCACATGTTCTCGAATATCTCGAAAACTACGTATCGGACAGGGGTCAACCAAGGTGTTTTAGAAAGGTCTTTACAAGCTCTATTTAATGAGCCATAGCGACTTTCAAGTGATTTTTTGACACTTTTTCGCATATCGGCATCCTTGGTTCCCATACTGGCCATAGGCCATAGGGCACCGAACGGCCAACTTTTGGTCCGGGGGTGAAATTTTTTTTTCACGAGATTTTGATGAAAATGGCTTCGGAACGCGTTTCTAATAATGAAAAGTGAAACCAAACAGTATTTGCGAAGAAAAAATTGTCCTATGAAAAAATCACTTTTTCTTAGGGTACGGGTCAAAAATTTTCTAAGTCCCAAAAAATCACATGTTCTCGAATATCTCGAAAACTACGTATCGGACAGGGGTCAACCAAGGTGTTTTAGAAAGGTCTCAACAAGCTCTAAATAATGGGCCATAGCGACTTTTTAGTGATTTTTTGACAAATTTTGTCATATCGGCATCCCGAGTTCCCATACTGGCCATAGGCCATGGGGCCCCGAACGAAAAAATTTTGGTCCGAGGGTCAAAATTTTTTTTCTCATAAATTTGTTCAAAACGCCGTCGGAACGCGCCTTAGATCATGAAAAGTGAAAAGAAACAGTATTTTGCAAAAGTTGGGGTGGCCTATGACTTACATGGCCACGTCCTAGGTCCGAGTTCCCGAGGTCGTGTTCTTCAGTGGCGGAAAAAAATGGCCACTTGTGGGAGATGCAAAATGTTCATTTTGTATTATAGGGGACACACTATCGAAACGAAAATTTCAGAAATGGCCTAAAACGTGAAGAAATGATGGGGTATGTACGAAAAGAAGGTTTTTATGGTCAAACGGTGAAAATTTTTTTTTTATGAAAAATTTTGGTCTCCCACCGTTCATGAATTTCTAGGACCAAAAATCGAAAAATTTGAAAACTTCACGATCGAAAGGGAAACGCATATGTGGTGTTCCTAGGTGTGTACGGTGTACGAAAAACGGGTTCACGATGAGATATCAGGCAAATAAGTGGACCTAAAGTGAGTTATACGGGTGAGACGAGGTGTCCAAAGACCGAAATAGGGGTACCAACTGAGAACGAAATGAAGGTCCCCGAAGTCGCCATACAAGTTATAGGAGGTGTCCAAAG
>NW_023405050.1:55000-57500 GCF_013141755.1 Anopheles stephensi | reverse complement strand
GAAGGTCGTGCGCACGAGGACGAACTTCCAGGGGAATATTCTTCTGGAACTCTCCTGCACAGACCACGCGGAAACCCTGGAAATGTGGAAGAGGGTATCGGCTGCGCTGGAGGACAAGGCAAAAGTCCGACCAAGGACCCCCACAACCAGGCTGATCTGCACCAACATCCCCCCAAGCAGCTCAAACGAGGAGATCGCCACGGACCTGAGCGCCGCCCTGGGAGTGACGCTGTACGCGGAACAGATCAGCACCGCCAATTCCAGCTACGGAACGCTAGTAGCGTTCTTCGGCTGTCCGGAAGCGGCGGTTACAGATGCGGTTCTGCAAAATCAGCACGTCATCGGGTTCAGTCGGTGCTGTCGGCTGAAGAAGGTGGAGGCGAAGCGCCAGTGCTACCGCTGCTACGAGTACGGCCACATTGCGTCCCACTGCCGTGGAAAGGACCGGTCGAGCAAATGCCATCGCTGCGCAGAACCAAAACACACGGGACAGTGTGTTAAGGAGCGGAAGTGCCTAGTCTGCAAGGGCCCGGAAGCAATCGGGCACTCGTTTGGACAGCGCCAGTGCCGCCAAGTAGGAGACGTAGTACCTTCACGGCCCAACCGGCGCGCCTAAGGTCCTCCAACAGAACCTGAACCACAGCCAGCTGGCCCAGGACATGCTGCTGCAGACGGCCCGAACGGAGGGCCACGACCTCTTGCTGCTCTCAGATCCATACCGGATCCCAGAGAACAATAGCAACTGGGTGGTGGACCCGACGGGCAGAGTCGCAGCGGTTTCAACAGGAAGATACCCCATCCAGCGCATCATCGAGAACCGGCGGGACAGCTTCGTCGTGGTGGAGATGCGCGGCATTGTGTTCTGCTCTGTATATCTACCTCCTGTGGGTCCCAATGCGACGATAGAAGACTACAGACGTAAGTGGACTGAAATAGCGTCTGTGATTCCACGCAACCGGGACACCGTGATCGGCGGAGACGTCAACGCCTGGTCAGGAGCGTGGGGAATGGAGCGTAGGAGCAACGATGGAGAGCGAGTGCACAGGGGAGCAATCGTGATGGACGCAGCGGCTTCGCTCGAACTGGTCCTGTTGAACCGGGGTAACCGGCCAACATGGGTCAGCCACAGCGGCCGCAGCTCCATTGTCGACGTAACCTTTTGTAGCAGGTCTCTCGTGGGCGACAACAACTGGCGAGTCTGCGACGAAAATCCGAGCGACCATAACACCATCAAGTTTACGGTTGGGAGGGCGACGGCACAGACAAGCACTGGTCGAGGACAGCAACAGGCAACGGAGGGCAGATGGGCAACTCGGTTCTTCAACGAGGACCTGTTCGTCGAGATCATGGGGTCGCTAGACATCCATGACCGTACTCTAATGGCAGATGAGCTGACGCAAGCAATGTCCACAGCGTGCGACGCCACAATGCCGCGACTGCCGGCAGCCAGAGGGGGAAGACGATCAGTGTACTGGTGGAATGACGAGATTGCCCAGTTACGACGGACCTACATCGGAATGCGCAGAAGACTACGGAGAGCCCGAACGGACGAACAACGAGACGAAAGGCGGCCGGCCTATACTGCAGCGAGGGCAGCACTGGATCGAGCGGTCAAGGCCAGCAAGAAGGCCAGCAGCGACGAGTTGCCCGAACAGCTGGGGCCTCACGGATTCGGGCCCGGCTACAAAATCAAGAAGCAGCAATGGGAAGGAGCTCGCGTGCCTATGGAACGGGATCCCACTAAACTGCGCCACATCGTCGGGGAGCTCTTTCCAGAGCGGCCACCTATGGAGTGGCCAACATTGGCAGAATGGACGGATCAGGACTCGGAGCGGGATCCAGTTACTGAGGACGAGTTGGTGAGCATTGCAAAATCGCTCAACCCACAGCGCGCCCCCGGTGATGATAACATCCCAAACGTGGCCCTGATAACAGCGATGAAGGCTTTTCCCGGCGTCTTCAGGAGAACGTTCCAGCACTACATTAACTGCGGCCACTTCCCGGAGGAATGGAAAAGGCAACGATTGGTGCTGTTCTCCAAGGCAGGGAAACCACCCGGGGAGTCGTCGTCGTACCGGCCAATCTGTCTGCTGAGCGTCCTTGGTAAAGTGCTTGAGCGACTCATACAGCGCAGGCTCACGGATCATCTCGATGCCACGGGAGGACTGGCTGATGCTCAGTATGGATTCCGGAAAGGACGCTCCACTATGGACGCCATCAACAGGGTGCTCGCCAACGGAAGAGTTGCGCTGGACAAGAAGCGCAAAGGCGACCGACTGTGTGCGATGGTGACAATCGACGTGAAGAACGCCTTCAACATGGCCAACTGGACAGCGATTGGAGAAGCTCTGCAGAGAAGAAACACGCCACCGTACCTTCAGGCGATGCTGCGGAACTACTTCGTCAATCGCACACTCCACTACGAGACGGATGAAGGGCTGGTTTCGCAACCAGTGTCGGCTGGTGTTCCGCAGGGTTCGGTTTTAGGACCAACACTCTG
>NW_023405050.1:47500-50000 GCF_013141755.1 Anopheles stephensi | reverse complement strand
GTCCCAAAAAATCACATTTTCTCGAATATCTCGAAAACTACTTATCGGACAGGGGTCAACCAAGGTGTTTTAGAAAGGTCTTTACAAGCTCTATTTAATGAGCCATAGCGACTTTCAAGTGATTTTTTGACACTTTTTCGCATATCGGCATCCTTGGTTCCCATACTGGCCATAGGCCATAGGGCACCGAACGGCCAACTTTTGGTCCGGGGGTGAAATTTTTTTTCCACGAGATTTTGATGAAAATGGCTTCGGAACGCGTTTCTAATAATGAAAAGTGAAACCAAACAGTATTTGCGAAGAAAAAATTGTCCTATGAAAAAATCACTTTTCATATATGTCATGGTCGAAAATTTTCTAAGTCCCAAAAAATCACTTATTCTCGAATATCTCGAAAACTACGTATCGGACAGGGGTCAACCAAGGTGTTTTAGAAAGGTCTTTACAAGCTCTATTTAATGAGCCATAGCGACTTTCAAGTGATTTTTTGACACTTTTTCGCATATCGGCATCCTTGGTTCCCATACTGGCCATAGGCCATAGGGCACCGAACGGCCAACTTTTGGTCCGGGGGTGAAATTTTTTTTTCACGAGATTTTGATGAAAATGGCTTCGGAACGCGTTTCTAATAATGAAAAGTGAAACCAAACAGTATTTGCGAAGAAAAAATTGTCCTATGAAAAAATCACTTTTTCTTAGGGTACGGGTCAAAAATTTTCTAAGTCCCAAAAAATCACATTTTCTCGAATATCTCGAAAACTACTTATCGGACAGGGGTCAACCAAGGTGTTTTAGAAAGGTCTCAACAAGCTCTAAATAATGGGCCATAGCGACTTTTTAGTGATTTTTTGACAAATTTTGTCATATCGGCATCCCGAGTTCCCATACTGGCCATAGGCCATGGGGCCCCGAACGAAAAAATTTTGGTCCGAGGGTCAAAATTTTTTTTCTCATAAATTTGTTCAAAACGCCGTCGGAACGCGCCTTAGATCATGAAAAGTGAAAAGAAACAGTATTTTGCAAAAGTTGGGGTGGCCTATGACTTACATGGCCACGTCCTAGGTCCGAGTTCCCGAGGTCGTGTTCTTCAGTGGCGGAAAAAATGGCCACTTGTGGGAGATGCAAAATGTTCATTTTGTATTATAGGGGACACACTATCGAAGCGAAAATTTCAGAAATGGCCTAAAACGTGAAGAAATGATGGGGTATGTACGAAAAGAAGGTTTTTATGGTCAAACGGTGAAAATTTTTTTTTTATGAAAAATTTTGGTCTCCCACCGTTCATGAATTTCTAGGACCAAAAATCGAAAAATTTGAAAACTTCACGATCGAAAGGGAAACGCATATGTGGTGTTCCTAGGTGTGTACGGTGTACGAAAAACGGGTTCACGATGAGATATCAGGCAAATAAGTGGACCTAAAGTGAGTTATACGGGTGAGACGAGGTGTCCAAAGACCGAAATAGGGGTACCAACTGAGAACGAAATGAAGGTCCCCGAAGTCGCCATACAAGTTATAGGAGGTGTCCAAAGTACGAAAAGAGTTCCATATTCGGCTGTTCCTACTATATGGTTCCCTGATTGCTGCTCCAAGGAGTAGTGAGGAAGTGTCCAAAGGTCTGTTGGGGGTATCGAGGTGATACCCTCGACGGACAATATGCACGAAAAGTGGTTCGATGATCTATCCTGTAGGTCGTACGGCAGCCATACCCGGCTGGAAGTACCGCGGTAATTCCGCAATAAAACGTTCGCCAGACGAACAAACAAATTGAATTAGCTCATCGTAGTGTACGGAAACGAAACGAAAATGTAAGGTGATTAGGGATCCGGGAGCAATCTCGCGATCCCATGGTTCGGTGTAAGAAATGATACGAAGTGTTCATAAGTCTCCTCTGGAGGCAGAACCATCGTAGCAAAGTTCGGGAACCCAAGGGTCACAAAAACTCGTAGGACGATATCCACGAATAATCGGGGACTTGTGGGGACTACCGTGCCCTGACAAGTCAACTACACCTTAACTGGTGATGGTCGTCCTACGGGGACCTGCGGGGAACAAAAGGGTCACAAAAACTCGTAGGACAATATCTCCGAATAATCGGGGACTTGTGGGGACCACCGTGCCCTGACAAGTCAACTACACCTTAACTGGTGATGGTTGTCCTACGGGGACCTGCCGGGAACCCAAGGGTCACAAAAACTCGTAGGACGATATCCACGAATAATCGGGGACTTGTGGGGACTACCGTGCCCTGACAAGTCAACTACACCTTAACTGGTGATGGTCGTCCTACGGGGACCTGCGGGGAGCAAAAGGAGTCAGAAACAATCGTAGGACGATATCCACGAATAATCGGGGACTTGTGGGGACTACCGTGCCCTGACAAGTCAACTACACCTTAACTGGTGATGGTCGTCCTACGGGGACCTTCAGGGAGCCGCAGTAAGTCGCAGGTCGTATGCGAGCCTTGATTGGTCCTGTTGGGGGCGTGCGGGGTGTAATG
>NW_023405050.1:27500-37500 GCF_013141755.1 Anopheles stephensi | reverse complement strand
AGTGGAGTCACCCAATGGGTGCCGTGCGTTATCAGGTACGTAATGCACAGTAGAGATACATTGTCGGGAGGTGGAACCCGAAAAATGTACAAGTCCGGGAATACGGGGTGCATCGTATGTAACGTTCGATGTACATATAAAGCCTGGTAGGTGTTGGGATTATATCTGCAACACGGGCATTATCGAAAGATGGTTAAGTGGAGTCACCCAATGGGTGCCGTGCGTTATAAGGTACGTAATGCACAGTAGAGATACATTGTCGGGAGGTGGAACCCGCAAAATGTACAAGTCCGGGAATACGGGGTGCATCGTATGTAACGTTCGATGTACATATAAAGCCTGGTAGGTGTTGGGATTATATCTGCAACACGGGCATTATCGAAAGATGGTTAAGTGGAGTCACCCAATGGGTGCCGTGCGTTATCAGGTACGTAATGCACAGTAGAGATACATTGTCGGGAGGTGGAACCCGAAAAATGTACAAGTCCGGGAATACGGGGTGCATCGTATGTAACGTTCGATGTACATATAAAGCCTGGTAGGTGTTGGGATTATATCTGCAACACGGGCATTATCGAAAGATGGTTAAGTGGAGTCACCCAATGGGTGCCGTGCGTTATCAGGTACGTAATGCACAGTAGAGATACATTGTCGGGAGGTGGAACCCGAAAAATGTACAAGTCCGGGAATACGGGGTGCATCGTATGTAACGTTCGATGTACATATAAAGCCTGGTAGGTGTTGGGATTATATCTGCAACACGGGCATTATCGAAAGATGGTTAAGTGGAGTCACCCAATGGGTGCCGTGCGTTATCAGGTACGTAATGCACAGTAGAGATACATTGTCGGGAGGTGGAACCCGAAAAATGTACAAGTCCGGGAATACGGGGTGCATCGTATGTAACGTTCGATGTACATATAAAGCCTGGTAGGTGTTGGGATTATATCTGCAACACGGGCATTATCGAAAGATGGTTAAGTGGAGTCACCCAATGGGTGCCGTGCGTTATCAGGTACGTAATGCACAGTAGAGATACATTGTCGGGAGGTGGAACCCGAAAAATGTACAAGTCCGGGAATACGGGGTGCATCGTATGTAACGTTCGATGTACATATAAAGCCTGGTAGGTGTTGGGATTATATCTGCAACACGGGCATTATCGAAAGATGGTTAAGTGGAGTCACCCAAAGGGTGCCGTGCGTTATAAGGTACGTAATGCACAGTAGAGATACATTGTCGGGAGGTGGAACCCGAAAAATGTACAAGTCCGGGAATACGGGGTGCATCGTATGTAACGTTCGATGTACATATAAAGCCTGGTAGGTGTTGGGATTATATCTGCAACACGGGCATTATCGAAAGATGGTTAAGTGGAGTCACCCAATGGGTGCCGTGCGTTATCAGGTACGTAATGCACAGTAGAGATACATTGTCGGGAGGTGGAACCCGAAAAATGTACAAGTCCGGGAATACGGGGTGCATCGTATGTAACGTTCGATGTACATATAAAGCCTGGTAGGTGTTGGGATTATATCTGCAACACGGGCATTATCGAAAGATGGTTAAGTGGAGTCACCCAATGGGTGCCGTGCGTTATAAGGTACGTAATGCACAGTAGAGATACATTGTCGGGAGGTGGAACCCGCAAAATGTACAAGTCCGGGAATACGGGGTGCATCGTATGTAACGTTCGATGTACATATAAAGCCTGGTAGGTGTTGGGATTATATCTGCAACACAGGCATTATCGAAAGATGGTTAAGTGGAGTCACCCAATGGGTGCCGTGCTTTATAAGGTACGTAATGCACAGTAGAGATACATTGTCGGGAGGTGGAACCCGAAAAATGTACAAGTCCGGGAATACGGGGTGCATCGTATGTAACGTTCGATGTACATATAAAGCCTGGTAGGTGTTGGGATTATATCTGCAACACGGGCATTATCGAAAGATGGTTAAGTGGAGTCACCCAATGGGTGCCGTGCGTTATCAGGTACGTAATGCACAGTAGAGATACATTGTCGGGAGGTGGAACCCGAAAAATGTACAAGTCCGGGAATACGGGGTGCATCGTATGTAACGTTCGATGTACGTATAAAGCCTGGAAGGTGTTGGGATTATATCTGCAACACGGGCATTATCGAAAGATGGTTAAGTGGAGTCACCCAATGGGTGCCGTGCGTTATAAGGTACGTAATGCACAGTAGAGATACATTGTCGGGAGGTGGAACCCGCAAAATGTACAAGTCCGGGAATACGGGGTGCATCGTATGTAACGTTCGATGTACATATAAAGCCTGGTAGGTGTTGGGATTATATCTGCAACACGGGCATTATCGAAAGATGGTTAAGTGGAGTCACCCAAAGGGTGCCGTGTGTTATAAGGTACGTAATGCACAGTAGAGATACATTGTCGGGAGGTGGAACCCGAAAAATGTACAAGTCCGGGAATACGGGGTGCATCGTATGTAACGTTCGATGTACATATAAAGCCTGGTAGGTGTTGGGATTATATCTGCAACACGGGCATTATCGAAAGATGGTTAAGTGGAGTCACCCAAAGGGTGCCGTGCGTTATCAGGTACGTAATGCACAGTAGAGATACATTGTCGGGAGGTGGAACCCGAAAAATGTACAAGTCCGGGAATACGGGGTGCATCGTATGTAACGTTCGATGTACATATAAAGCCTGGTAGGTGTTGGGATTATATCTGCAACACGGGCATTATCGAAAGATGGTTAAGTGGAGTCACCCAATGGGTGCCGTGCGTTATCAGGTACGTAATGCACAGTAGAGATACATTGTCGGGAGGTGGAACCCGAAAAATGTACAAGTCCGGGAATACGGGGTGCATCGTATGTAACGTTCGATGTACGTATAAAGCCTGGAAGGTGTTGGGATTATATCTGCAACACGGGCATTATCGAAAGATGGTTAAGTGGAGTCACCCAATGGGTGCCGTGCGTTATAAGGTACGTAATGCACAGTAGAGATACATTGTCGGGAGGTGGAACCCGCAAAATGTACAAGTCCGGGAATACGGGGTGCATCGTATGTAACGTTCGATGTACATATAAAGCCTGGTAGGTGTTGGGATTATATCTGCAACACGGGCATTATCGAAAGATGGTTAAGTGGAGTCACCCAAAGGGTGCCGTGTGTTATAAGGTACGTAATGCACAGTAGAGATACATTGTCGGGAGGTGGAACCCGAAAAATGTACAAGTCCGGGAATACGGGGTGCATCGTATGTAACGTTCGATGTACATATAAAGCCTGGTAGGTGTTGGGATTATATCTGCAACACGGGCATTATCGAAAGATGGTTAAGTGGAGTCACCCAATGGGTGCCGTGCGTTATAAGGTACGTAATGCACAGTAGAGATACATTGTCGGGAGGTGGAACCCGAAAAATGTACAAGTCCGGGAATACGGGGTGCATCGTATGTAACGTTCGATGTACATATAAAGCCTGGTAGGTGTTGGGATTATATCTGCAACACGGGCATTATCGAAAGATGGTTAAGTGGAGTCACCCAATGGGTGCCGTGCGTTATAAGGTACGTAATGCACAGTAGAGATACATTGTCGGGAGGTGGAACCCGAAAAATGTACAAGTCCGGGAATACGGGGTGCATCGTATGTAACGTTCGATGTACATATAAAGCCTGGTAGGTGTTGGGATTATATCTGCAACACGGGCATTATCGAAAGATGGTTAAGTGGAGTCACCCAATGGGTGCCGTGCGTTATCAGGTACGTAATGCACAGTAGAGATACATTGTCGGGAGGTGGAACCCGAAAAATGTACAAGTCCGGGAATACGGGGTGCATCGTATGTAACGTTCGATGTACATATAAAGCCTGGTAGGTGTTGGGATTATATCTGCAACACGGGCATTATCGAAAGATGGTTAAGTGGAGTCACCCAATGGGTGCCGTGCGTTATCAGGTACGTAATGCACAGTAGAGATACATTGTCGGGAGGTGGAACCCGAAAAATGTACAAGTCCGGGAATACGGGGTGCATCGTATGTAACGTTCGATGTACATATAAAGCCTGGTAGGTGTTGGGATTATATCTGCAACACGGGCATTATCGAAAGATGGTTAAGTGGAGTCACCCAATGGGTGCCGTGCGTTATCAGGTACGTAATGCACAGTAGAGATACATTGTCGGGAGGTGGAACCCGAAAAATGTACAAGTCCGGGAATACGGGGTGCATCGTATGTAACGTTCGATGTACATATAAAGCCTGGTAGGTGTTGGGATTATATCTGCAACACGGGCATTATCGAAAGATGGTTAAGTGGAGTCACCCAATGGGTGCCGTGCGTTATCAGGTACGTAATGCACAGTAGAGATACATTGTCGGGAGGTGGAACCCGAAAAATGTACAAGTCCGGGAATACGGGGTGCATCGTATGTAACGTTCGATGTACATATAAAGCCTGGTAGGTGTTGGGATTATATCTGCAACACGGGCATTATCGAAAGATGGTTAAGTGGAGTCACCCAATGGGTGCCGTGCGTTATCAGGTACGTAATGCACAGTAGAGATACATTGTCGGGAGGTGGAACCCGAAAAATGTACAAGTCCGGGAATACGGGGTGCATCGTATGTAACGTTCGATGTACATATAAAGCCTGGTAGGTGTTGGGATTATATCTGCAACACGGGCATTATCGAAAGATGGTTAAGTGGAGTCACCCAATGGGTGCCGTGCGTTATCAGGTACGTAATGCACAGTAGAGATACATTGTCGGGAGGTGGAACCCGAAAAATGTACAAGTCCGGGAATACGGGGTGCATCGTATGTAACGTTCGATGTACATATAAAGCCTGGTAGGTGTTGGGATTATATCTGCAACACGGGCATTATCGAAAGATGGTTAAGTGGAGTCACCCAATGGGTGCCGTGCGTTATCAGGTACGTAATGCACAGTAGAGATACATTGTCGGGAGGTGGAACCCGAAAAATGTACAAGTCCGGGAATACGGGGTGCATCGTATGTAACGTTCGATGTACATATAAAGCCTGGTAGGTGTTGGGATTATATCTGCAACACGGGCATTATCGAAAGATGGTTAAGTGGAGTCACCCAATGGGTGCCGTGCGTTATCAGGTACGTAATGCACAGTAGAGATACATTGTCGGGAGGTGGAACCCGAAAAATGTACAAGTCCGGGAATACGGGGTGCATCGTATGTAACGTTCGATGTACATATAAAGCCTGGTAGGTGTTGGGATTATATCTGCAACACGGGCATTATCGAAAGATGGTTAAGTGGAGTCACCCAATGGGTGCCGTGCGTTATAAGGTACGTAATGCACAGTAGAGATACATTGTCGGGAGGTGGAACCCGAAAAATGTACAAGTCCGGGAATACGGGGTGCATCGTATGTAACGTTCGATGTACATATAAAGCCTGGTAGGTGTTGGGATTATATCTGCAACACGGGCATTATCGAAAGATGGTTAAGTGGAGTCACCCAATGGGTGCCGTGCGTTATCAGGTACGTAATGCACAGTAGAGATACATTGTCGGGAGGTGGAACCCGAAAAATGTACAAGTCCGGGAATACGGGGTGCATCGTATGTAACGTTCGATGTACATATAAAGCCTGGTAGGTGTTGGGATTATATCTGCAACACGGGCATTATCGAAAGATGGTTAAGTGGAGTCACCCAATGGGTGCCGTGCGTTATCAGGTACGTAATGCACAGTAGAGATACATTGTCGGGAGGTGGAACCCGAAAAATGTACAAGTCCGGGAATACGGAAAAGTTCCCCATGAAAGGCTGGGGATACAATTATTGATACAAATAATGTGCCTAAGGGTACATTTATTTTTCTAAGTCCCAGAAATCCGTCACTGAACATCACGACTTACAAACACATCTTCCCCCGGTCCTCCCATATACGGCACGGGGACAAGTATGAAGAATGAAAATCATGTGTGTATGGAACATATAATGTGCCTGAGAGCACATTTTTTTTCTAAGTCCCAGAAATCCGTCACTGAACATCACGACTTACGAAGACATGTTCCCCCGGTCCTCCCATATACGGCACGGGGACAAGTATGAAGAATGAAAATCATGTGTGTATGAAACATATAATGTGCCTGAGAGCACATTTTTTTTCTAAGTCCCAGAAATCCGTCACTGAACATCACGACTTACGAAGACATGTTCCCCCGGTCCTCCCATATACGGCACCGGGACAAGTATGAAGTATGAAAATTTTTGGTCACAGCGTGAAATCCCTCTAATGATCATGAAAATAGCATCGGATCACTTATCTGACCATAAAAAGTGAACCAAAACCCTATTTGGACAAACTTTTTGGTCCTATGAAAAATTCACTTTTCATATATGTCATGGTCGAAAATTTTCTAAGTCCCAAAAAATCACATATTCTCGAATATCGCGAAAACTACTTATCGGACAGGGGTCAACCAAGGTGTTTTAGAAAGGTCTTTACTAGCTCTATTTAATGAGCCATAGCGACTTTCAAGTGATTTTTTGACACTTTTTCGCACATCGGCATCCTTGGTTCCCATACTGGCCATAGGCCATAGGGCACCGAACGGCCAACTTTTGGTCCGGGGGTGAAATTTTTTTTTCACGAGATTTTGATGAAAATGGCTTCGGAACGCGTTTCTAATAATGAAAAGTGAAGCCAAACAGTATTTGCGAAGAAAAAATTGTCCTATGAAAAAATCACTTTTTCTTAGGGTACGGGTCAAAAATTTTCTAAGTCCCAAAAAATCACATGTTCTCGAATATCTCGAAAACTACGTATCGGACAGGGGTCAACCAAGGTGTTTTAGAAAGGTCTTTACAAGCTCTATTTAATGAGCCATAGCGACTTTCAAGTGATTTTTTGACACTTTTTCGCATATCGGCATCCTTGGTTCCCATACTGGCCATAGGCCATAGGGCACCGAACGGCCAACTTTTGGTCCGGGGGTGAAATTTTTTTTTCACGAGATTTTGATGAAAATGGCTTCGGAACGCGTTTCTAATAATGAAAAGTGAAACCAAACAGTATTTGCGAAGAAAAAATTGTCCTATGAAAAAATCACTTTTTCTTAGGGTACGGGTCAAAAATTTTCTAAGTCCCAAAAAATCACATTTTCTCGAATATCTCGAAAACTACTTATCGGACAGGGGTCAACCAAGGTGTTTTAGAAAGGTCTTCACAAGCTCTAATTAATGAGCCATAGCGACTTTCAAGTGATTTTTTGACACTTTTTCGCATATCGGCATCCTTGGTTCCCATACTGGCCATAGGCCATAGGGCACCGAACGGCCAACTTTTGGTCCGGGGGTGAAATTTTTTTTTCACGAGATTTTGATGAAAATGGCTTCGGAACGCGTTTCTAATAATGAAAAGTGAAACCAAACAGTATTTGCGAAGAAAAAATTGTCCTATGAAAAAATCACTTTTTCTTAGGGTACGGGTCAAAAATTTTCTAAGTCCCAAAAAATCACATTTTCTCGAATATCTCGAAAACTACTTATCGGACAGGGGTCAACCAAGGTGTTTTAGAAAGGTCTCAACAAGCTCTAAATAATGGGCCATAGCGACTTTTTAGTGATTTTTTGACAAATTTTGTCATATCGGCATCCCGAGTTCCCATACTGGCCATAGGCCATGGGGCCCCGAACGAAAAAATTTTGGTCCGAGGGTCAAAATTTTTTTTCTCATAAATTTGTTCAAAACGCCGTCGGAACGCGCCTTAGATCATGAAAAGTGAAAAGAAACAGTATTTTGCAAAAGTTGGGGTGGCCTATGACTTACATGGCCACGTCCTAGGTCCGAGTTCCCGAGGTCGTGTTCTTCAGTGGCGGAAAAAAATGGCCACTTGTGGGAGATGCAAAATGTTCATTTTGTATTATAGGGGACACACTATCGAAGCGAAAATTTCAGAAATGGCCTAAAACGTGAAGAAATGATGGGGTATGTACGAAAAGAAGGTTTTTATGGTCAAACGGTGAAAATTTTTTTTTTATGAAAAATTTTGGTCTCCCACCGTTCATGAATTTCTAGGACCAAAAATCGAAAAATTTGAAAACTTCACGATCGAAAGGGAAACGCATATGTGGTGTTCCTAGGTGTGTACGGTGTACGAAAAACGGGTTCACGATGAGATATCAGGCAAATAAGTGGACCTAAAGTGAGTTATACGGGTAAGACGAGGTGTCCAAAGACCGAAATAGGGGTACCAACTGAGAACGAAATGAAGGTCCCCGAAGTCGCCATACAAGTTATAGGAGGTGTCCAAAGTACGAAAAGAGTTCCATATTCGGCTGTTCCTACTATATGGTTCCCTGATTGCTGCTCCAAGGAGTAGTGAGGAAGTGTCCAAAGGTCTGTTGGGGGTATCGAGGTGATACCCTCGACGGACAATATGCACGAAAAGTGGTTCGATGATCTATCCTGTAGGTCGTACGGCAGCCATACCCGGCTGGAAGTACCGCGGTAATTCCGCAATAAAACGTTCGCCAGACGAACAAACAAATTGAATTAGCTCATCGTAGTGTACGGAAACGAAACGAAAATGTAAGGTGATTAGGGATCCGGGAGCAATCTCGCGATCCCATGGTTCGGTGTAAGAAATGATACGAAGTGTTCATAAGTCTCCTCTGGAGGCAGAACCATCGTAGCAAAGTTCGGGAACCCAAGGGTCACAAAAACTCGTAGGACGATATCCACGAATAATCGGGGACTTGTGGGGACTACCGTGCCCTGACAAGTCAACTACACCTTAACTGGTGATGGTCGTCCTACGGGGACCTGCGGGGAACAAAAGGGTCACTAAAACTCGTAGGACAATATCTCCGAATAATCGGGGACTTGTGGGGACCACCGTGCCCTGACAAGTCAACTACACCTTAACTGGTGATGGTTGTCCTACGGGGACCTGCCGGGAACCCAAGGGTCACAAAAACTCGTAGGACGATATCCACGAATAATCGGGGACTTGTGGGGACTACCGTGCCCTGACAAGTCAACTACACCTTAACTGGTGATGGTCGTCCTACGGGGACCTGCGGGGAGCAAAAGGAGTCAGAAACAATCGTAGGACGATATCCACGAATAATCGGGGACTTGTGGGGACTACCGTGCCCTGACAAGTCAACTACACCTTAACTGGTGATGGTCGTCCTACGGGGACCTTCAGGGAGCCGCAGTAAGTCGCAGGTCGTATGCGAGCCTTGATTGGTCCTGTTGGGGGCGTGCGGGGTGTAATGCCTCGGTACGTCAAATGTTGGTGTACGATGTACATCGATAATCTGACATCCTCCTGAACAACCTTTGCTCGTGTGGTTATTGGCGCTGTGGAGTCGGTGTACTGCCGCAGGTCAATGAGAGTGGTCACAACAAAGATTGTGTCACCTGATGAACGTAGAAAGAGAGTCTGCGGGGACTGGTGCCCTGGTAGACAAAAAATATCGAACAAGCAATTGACGAAGACGAATTCTGGTTGATCCTACCAGTAATATACGCTTGTCTCAAAGGTTAAGCCATGCATGTCTAAGTACAAACATAAATGAATGTGAAACCGCATAAGGCTCAGTACAACAGCCATAATTCACAAGATCATCCACCCATCAGTTACTTGGATAACTGTGGAAAAGCCAGAGCTAATACATGCAACATGCCGGGACCGCTGTCCGCTTGCGGGCGGTGGAACTGGTGCACTTATTAGTAAAACCAATCGCCTCCGGGCGGCTTGAGTTGAAGTCTGGATAAGGATGCCGATCGTATGGTCGCTTGACCGACGACAGATCTTGCAAATGTCTGCCCTATCAACTATTGATGGTAGTGTAGAGGACTACCATGGTTGCGACGGGTAACGGGGAATCAGGGTTCGATTCCGGAGAGGGAGCCTGAGAAATGGCTACCACATCCAAGGAAGGCAGCAGGCGCGTAAATTACCCAATCCCGGCACGGGGAGGTAGTGACGAGAAATAACAATA
>NW_023405050.1:12500-17500 GCF_013141755.1 Anopheles stephensi | reverse complement strand
AAGATGGTTAAGTGGAGTCACCCAATGGGTGCCGTGCGTTATCAGGTACGTAATGCACAGTAGAGATACATTGTCGGGAGGTGGAACCCGAAAAATGTACAAGTCCGGGAATACGGGGTGCATCGTATGTAACGTTCGATGTACATATAAAGCCTGGTAGGTGTTGGGATTATATCTGCAACACGGGCATTATCGAAAGATGGTTAAGTGGAGTCACCCAATGGGTGCCGTGCGTTATCAGGTACGTAATGCACAGTAGAGATACATTGTCGGGAGGTGGAACCCGAAAAATGTACAAGTCCGGGAATACGGGGTGCATCGTATGTAACGTTCGATGTACATATAAAGCCTGGTAGGTGTTGGGATTATATCTGCAACACGGGCATTATCGAAAGATGGTTAAGTGGAGTCACCCAATGGGTGCCGTGCGTTATAAGGTACGTAATGCACAGTAGAGATACATTGTCGGGAGGTGGAACCCGCAAAATGTACAAGTCCGGGAATACGGGGTGCATCGTATGTAACGTTCGATGTACATATAAAGCCTGGTAGGTGTTGGGATTATATCTGCAACACGGGCATTATCGAAAGATGGTTAAGTGGAGTCACCCAATGGGTGCCGTGCGTTATAAGGTACGTAATGCACAGTAGAGATACATTGTCGGGAGGTGGAACCCGAAAAATGTACAAGTCCGGGAATACGGGGTGCATCGTATGTAACGTTCGATGTACATATAAAGCCTGGTAGGTGTTGGGATTATATCTGCAACACGGGCATTATCGAAAGATGGTTAAGTGGAGTCACCCAATGGGTGCCGTGCGTTATAAGGTACGTAATGCACAGTAGAGATACATTGTCGGGAGGTGGAACCCGCAAAATGTACAAGTCCGGGAATACGGGGTGCATCGTATGTAACGTTCGATGTACATATAAAGCCTGGTAGGTGTTGGGATTATATCTGCAACACGGGCATTATCGAAAGATGGTTAAGTGGAGTCACCCAATGGGTGCCGTGCGTTATAAGGTACGTAATGCACAGTAGAGATACATTGTCGGGAGGTGGAACCCGAAAAATGTACAAGTCCGGGAATACGGGGTGCATCGTATGTAACGTTCGATGTACATATAAAGCCTGGTAGGTGTTGGGATTATATCTGCAACACGGGCATTATCGAAAGATGGTTAAGTGGAGTCACCCAATGGGTGCCGTGCGTTATCAGGTACGTAATGCACAGTAGAGATACATTGTCGGGAGGTGGAACCCGAAAAATGTACAAGTCCGGGAATACGGGGTGCATCGTATGTAACGTTCGATGTACATATAAAGCCTGGTAGGTGTTGGGATTATATCTGCAACACGGGCATTATCGAAAGATGGTTAAGTGGAGTCACCCAATGGGTGCCGTGCGTTATCAGGTACGTAATGCACAGTAGAGATACATTGTCGGGAGGTGGAACCCGAAAAATGTACAAGTCCGGGAATACGGGGTGCATCGTATGTAACGTTCGATGTACATATAAAGCCTGGTAGGTGTTGGGATTATATCTGCAACACGGGCATTATCGAAAGATGGTTAAGTGGAGTCACCCAATGGGTGCCGTGCGTTATAAGGTACGTAATGCACAGTAGAGATACATTGTCGGGAGGTGGAACCCGCAAAATGTACAAGTCCGGGAATACGGGGTGCATCGTATGTAACGTTCGATGTACATATAAAGCCTGGTAGGTGTTGGGATTATATCTGCAACACGGGCATTATCGAAAGATGGTTAAGTGGAGTCACCCAATGGGTGCCGTGCGTTATCAGGTACGTAATGCACAGTAGAGATACATTGTCGGGAGGTGGAACCCGAAAAATGTACAAGTCCGGGAATACGGGGTGCATCGTATGTAACGTTCGATGTACATATAAAGCCTGGTAAGGTGTTGGGATTATATCTGCAACACGGGCATTATCGAAAGATGGTTAAGTGGAGTCACCCAATGGGTGCCGTGCGTTATAAGGTACGTAATGCACAGTAGAGATACATTGTCGGGAGGTGGAACCCGCAAAATGTACAAGTCCGGGAATACGGGGTGCATCGTATGTAACGTTCGATGTACATATAAAGCCTGGAAGATGTTGGGATTATATCTGCAACACGGGCATTATCGAAAGATGGTTAAGTGGAGTCACCCAATGGGTGCCGTGCGTTATAAGGTACGTAATGCACAGTAGAGATACATTGTCGGGAGGTGGAACCCGAAAAATGTACAAGTCCGGGAATACGGAAAAGTTCCCCATGAAAGGCTGGGGATACAATTATTGATACAAATAATGTGCCTAAGGGTACATTTATTTTTCTAAGTCCCAGAAATCCGTCACTGAACATCACGACTTACAAACACATCTTCCCCCGGTCCTCCCATATACGGCACGGGGACAAGTATGAAGAATGAAAATCATGTGTGTATGGAACATATAATGTGCCTGGGAGCACATTTTTTTTCTAAGTCCCAGAAATCCGTCACTGAACATCACGACTTACAAACACATCTTCCCCCGGTCCTCCCATATACGGCACGGGGACAAGTATGAAGAATGAAAATCATGTGTGTATGGAACATATAATGTGCCTGAGAGCACATTTTTTTCTAAGTCCCAGAAATCCGTCACTGAACATCACGACTTACGAAGACATGTTCCCCCGGTCCTCCCATATACGGCACGGGGACAAGTATGAAGAATGAAAATCATGTGTGTATGGAACATATAATGTGCCTGAGAGCACATTTTTTTTCTAAGTCCCAGAAATCCGTCACTGAACATCACGACTTACAAACACATCTTCCCCCGGTCCTCCCATATACGGCACGGGGACAAGTATGAAGAATGAAAATAATGTGTGTATGGAACATATAATGTGCCTGAGAGCACATTTTTTTCTAAGTCCCAGAAATCCGTCACTGAACATCACGACTTACGAAGACATGTTCCCCCGGTCCTCCCATATACGGCACGGGGACAAGTATGAAGAATGAAAATAATGTGTGTATGGAACATATAATGTGCCTGAGAGCACATTTTTTTTCTAAGTCCCAGAAATCCGTCACTGAACATCACGACTTACGAAGACATGTTCCCCCGGTCCTCCCATATACGGCACCGGGACAAGTATGAAGTATGAAAATTTTTGGTCACAGCGTGAAATCCCTCTAATGATCATGAAAATAGCATCGGATCACTTATCTGACCATAAAAAGTGAACCAAAACCCTATTTGGACAAACTTTTTGGTCCTATGAAAAATTCACTTTTCATATATGTCATGGTCGAAAATTTTCTAAGTCCCAAAAAATCACTTATTCTCGAATATCTCGAAAACTACGTATCGGACAGGGGTCAACCAAGGTGTTTTAGAAAGGTCTTTACAAGCTCTATTTAATGAGCCATAGCGACTTTCAAGTGATTTTTTGACACTTTTTCGCATATCGGCATCCTTGGTTCCCATACTGGCCATAGGTCATAGGGCACCGAACGGCCAACTTCTGGTCCGGGGGTGAAATTTTTTTTCACGAGATTTTGATGAAAATGGCTTCGGAACGCGTTTCTAATAATGAAAAGTGAAACCAAACAGTATTTGCGAAGAAAAAATTGTCCTATGAAAAAATCACTTTTTCTTAGGGTACGGGTCAAAAATTTTCTAAGTCCCAAAAAATCACATGTTCTCGAATATCTCGAAAACTACGTATCGGACAGGGGTCAACCAAGGTGTTTTAGAAAGGTCTTTACAAGCTCTATTTAATGAGCCATAGCGACTTTCAAGTGATTTTTTGACACTTTTTCGCATATCGGCATCCTTGGTTCCCATACTGGCCATAGGCCATAGGGCACCGAACGGCCAACTTTTGGTCCGGGGGTGAAATTTTTTTTTCACGAGATTTTGATGAAAATGGCTTCGGAACGCGTTTCTAATAATGAAAAGTGAAACCAAACAGTATTTGCGAAGAAAAAATTGTCCTATGAAAAAATCACTTTTTCTTAGGGTACGGGTCAAAAATTTTCTAAGTCCCAAAAAATCACATATTCTCGAATATCTCGAAAACTACGTATCGGACAGGGGTCAACCAAGGTGTTTTAGAAAGGTCTTTACAAGCTCTATTTAATGAGCCATAGCGACTTTCAAGTGATTTTTTGACACTTTTTCGCATATCGGCATCCTTGGTTCCCATACTGGCCATAGGCCATAGGGCACCGAACGGCCAACTTTTGGTCCGGGGGTGAAATTTTTTTTTCACGAGATTTTGATGAAAATGGCTTCGGAACGCGTTTCTAATAATGAAAAGTGAAACCAAACAGTATTTGCGAAGAAAAAATTGTCCTATGAAAAAATCACTTTTTCTTAGGGTACGGGTCAAAAATTTTCTAAGTCCCAAAAAATCACATTTTCTCGAATATCTCGAAAACTACTTATCGGACAGGGGTCAACCAAGGTGTTTTAGAAAGGTCTCAACAAGCTCTAAATAATGGGCCATAGCGACTTTTTAGTGATTTTTTGACAAATTTTGTCATATCGGCATCCCGAGTTCCCATACTGGCCATAGGCCATGGGGCCCCGAACGAAAAAATTTTGGTCCGAGGGTCAAAATTTTTTTTCTCATAAATTTGTTCAAAACGCCGTCGGAACGCGCCTTAGATCATGAAAAGTGAAAAGAAACAGTATTTTGCAAAAGTTGGGGTGGCCTATGACTTACATGGCCACGTCCTAGGTCCGAGTTCCCGAGGTCGTGTTCTTCAGTGGCGGAAAAAAATGGCCACTTGTGGGAGATGCAAAATGTTCATTTTGTATTATAGGGGACACACTATCGAAGCGAAAATTTCAGAAATGGCCTAAAACGTGAAGAAATGATGGGGTATGTACGAAAAGAAGGTTTTTATGGTCAAACGGTGAAAATTTTTTTTTTATGAAAAATTTTGGTCTCCCACCGTTCATGAATTTCTAGGACCAAAAATCGAAAA
>NW_023405050.1:0-2500 GCF_013141755.1 Anopheles stephensi | reverse complement strand
GAAAGATGGTTAAGTGGAGTCACCCAATGGGTGCCGTGCGTTATCAGGTACGTAATGCACAGTAGAGATACATTGTCGGGAGGTGGAACCCGAAAAATGTACAAGTCCGGGAATACGGGGTGCATCGTATGTAACGTTCGATGTACATATAAAGCCTGGTAGGTGTTGGGATTATATCTGCAACACGGGCATTATCGAAAGATGGTTAAGTGGAGTCACCCAATGGGTGCCGTGCGTTATAAGGTACGTAATGCACAGTAGAGATACATTGTCGGGAGGTGGAACCCGAAAAATGTACAAGTCCGGGAATACGGGGTGCATCGTATGTAACGTTCGATGTACATATAAAGCCTGGTAGGTGTTGGGATTATATCTGCAACACGGGCATTATCGAAAGATGGTTAAGTGGAGTCACCCAATGGGTGCCGTGCGTTATCAGGTACGTAATGCACAGTAGAGATACATTGTCGGGAGGTGGAACCCGAAAAATGTACAAGTCCGGGAATACGGGGTGCATCGTATGTAACGTTCGATGTACATATAAAGCCTGGTAGGTGTTGGGATTATATCTGCAACACGGGCATTATCGAAAGATGGTTAAGTGGAGTCACCCAATGGGTGCCGTGCGTTATCAGGTACGTAATGCACAGTAGAGATACATTGTCGGGAGGTGGAACCCGAAAAATGTACAAGTCCGGGAATACGGGGTGCATCGTATGTAACGTTCGATGTACATATAAAGCCTGGTAGGTGTTGGGATTATATCTGCAACACGGGCATTATCGAAAGATGGTTAAGTGGAGTCACCCAATGGGTGCCGTGCGTTATCAGGTACGTAATGCACAGTAGAGATACATTGTCGGGAGGTGGAACCCGAAAAATGTACAAGTCCGGGAATACGGGGTGCATCGTATGTAACGTTCGATGTACATATAAAGCCTGGTAGGTGTTGGGATTATATCTGCAACACGGGCATTATCGAAAGATGGTTAAGTGGAGTCACCCAATGGGTGCCGTGCGTTATCAGGTACGTAATGCACAGTAGAGATACATTGTCGGGAGGTGGAACCCGAAAAATGTACAAGTCCGGGAATACGGGGTGCATCGTATGTAACGTTCGATGTACATATAAAGCCTGGTAGGTGTTGGGATTATATCTGCAACACGGGCATTATCGAAAGATGGTTAAGTGGAGTCACCCAAAGGGTGCCGTGCGTTATCAGGTACGTAATGCACAGTAGAGATACATTGTCGGGAGGTGGAACCCGAAAAATGTACAAGTCCGGGAATACGGGGTGCATCGTATGTAACGTTCGATGTACATATAAAGCCTGGTAGGTGTTGGGATTATATCTGCAACACGGGCATTATCGAAAGATGGTTAAGTGGAGTCACCCAATGGGTGCCGTGCGTTATCAGGTACGTAATGCACAGTAGAGATACATTGTCGGGAGGTGGAACCCGAAAAATGTACAAGTCCGGGAATACGGGGTGCATCGTATGTAACGTTCGATGTACATATAAAGCTGGTAGGTGTTGGGATTATATCTGCAACACGGGCATTATCGAAAGATGGTTAAGTGGAGTCACCCAATGGGTGCCGTGCGTTATCAGGTACGTAATGCACAGTAGAGATACATTGTCGGGAGGTGGAACCCCGAAAAATGTACAAGTCCGGGAATACGGGGTGCATCGTATGTAACGTTCGATGTACATATAAAGCCTGGTAGGTGTTGGGATTATATCTGCAACACGGGCATTATCGAAAGATGGTTAAGTGGAGTCACCCAATGGGTGCCGTGCGTTATCAGGTACGTAATGCACAGTAGAGATACATTGTCGGGAGGTGGAACCCGAAAAATGTACAAGTCCGGGAATACGGGGTGCATCGTATGTAACGTTCGATGTACATATAAAGCCTGGTAGGTGTTGGGATTATATCTGCAACACGGGCAATTATCGAAAGATGGTTAAGTGGAGTCACCAATGGGTGCCGTGCGTTATCAGGTACGTAATGCACAGTAGAGATACATTGTCGGGAGGTGGAACCCGAAAATGTACAAGTCCGGGAATACGGGGTGCATCGTATGTAACGTTCGATGTACATATAAAGCCTGGTAGGTGTTGGGATTATATCTGCAACACGGGCATTATCGAAAGATGGTTAAGTGGAGTCACCCAATGGGTGCCGTGCGTTATCAGGTACGTAATGCACAGTAGAGATACATTGTCGGGAGGTGGAACCCGAAAAATGTACAAGTCCGGGAATACGGGGTGCATCGTATGTAACGTCGATGTACATATAAAGCCTGGTAGGTGTTGGGATTATATCTGCAACACGGGCATTATCGAAAGATGGTTAAGTGGAGTCACCCAATGGGTGCCGTGCGTTATCAGGTACGTAATGCACAGTAGAGATACATTGTCGGGAGGTGGAACCCGAAAAATGTACAAGTCCGGGAATACGGAAAAGTTCCCCATGAAAGGCTGGGGATACAAT
>NW_023405049.1:0-44325 GCF_013141755.1 Anopheles stephensi | reverse complement strand
CTACGTATCGGACAGGGGTCAACCAAGGTGTTTTAGAAAGGTCTTTACAAGCTCTATTTAATGAGCCATAGCGACTTTCAAGTGAATTTTTGACACTTTTTCGCATATCGGCATCCTTGGTTCCCATACTGGCCATAGGCCATAGGGCACCGAACGGCCAACTTTTGGTCCGGGGGCAAAATTTTTTTTTCACGAGATTTTGATGAAAATGGCTTCGGAACGCGTTTCGAATAATGAAAAGTGAAACCAAACAGTATTTGCGAAGAAAAAATTGTCCTATGAAAAAATCAATTTTTCTTAGGGCACGGGTCGAAAATTTTCTAAGTCCCAAAAAATCACATTTTCTCGAATATCTCGAAAACTACGTATCGGACAGGGGTCAACCAAGGTGTTTTAGAAAGGTCTTTACAAGCTCTATTTAATGAGCCATAGCGACTTTCAAGTGAATTTTTGACACTTTTTCGCATATCGGCATCCTTGGTTCCCATACTGGCCATAGGCCATAGGGCACCGAACGGCCAACTTTTGGTCCGGGGGCAAAATTTTTTTTTCACGAGATTTTGATGAAAATGGCTTCGGAACGCGTTTCGAATAATGAAAAGTGAAACCAAACAGTATTTGCGAAGAAAAAATTGTCCTATGAAAAAATCAATTTTTCTTAGGGCACGGGTCGAAAATTTTCTAAGTCCCAAAAAATCACATTTTCTCGAATATCTCGAAAACTACGTATCGGACAGGGGTCAACCAAGGTGTTTTAGAAAGGTCTTTACAAGCTCTATTTAATGAGCCATAGCGACTTTCAAGTGAATTTTTGACACTTTTTCGCATATCGGCATCCTTGGTTCCCATACTGGCCATAGGCCATAGGGCACCGAACGGCCAACTTTTGGTCCGGGGGCAAAATTTTTTTTTCACGAGATTTTGATGAAAATGGCTTCGGAACGCGTTTCGAATAATGAAAAGTGAAACCAAACAGTATTTGCGAAGAAAAAATTGTCCTATGAAAAAATCAATTTTTCTTAGGGCACGGGTCGAAAATTTTCTAAGTCCCAAAAAATCACATTTTCTCGAATATCTCGAAAACTACGTATCGGACAGGGGTCAACCAAGGTGTTTTAGAAAGGTCTTTACAAGCTCTATTAATGAGCCATAGCGACTTTCAAGTGAATTTTTGACACTTTTTCGCATATCGGCATCCTTGGTTCCCATACTGGCCATAGGCCATAGGGCACCGAACGGCCAACTTTTGGTCCGGGGGCAAAATTTTTTTTTCACGAGATTTTGATGAAAATGGCTTCGGAACGCGTTTCGAATAATGAAAAGTGAAACCAAACAGTATTTGCGAAGAAAAAATTGTCCTATGAAAAAATCAATTTTTCTTAGGGCACGGGTCGAAAATTTTCTAAGTCCCAAAAAATCACATTTTCTCGAATATCTCGAAAACTACGTATCGGACAGGGGTCAACCAAGGTGTTTTAGAAAGGTCTTTACAAGCTCTATTTAATGAGCCATAGCGACTTTCAAGTGAATTTTTGACACTTTTTCGCATATCGGCATCCTTGGTTCCCATACTGGCCATAGGCCATAGGGCACCGAACGGCCAACTTTTGGTCCGGGGGCAAAATTTTTTTTTCACGAGATTTTGATGAAAATGGCTTCGGAACGCGTTTCGAATAATGAAAAGTGAAACCAAACAGTATTTGCGAAGAAAAAATTGTCCTATGAAAAAATCAATTTTTCTTAGGGCACGGGTCGAAAATTTTCTAAGTCCCAAAAAATCACATTTTCTCGAATATCTCGAAAACTACGTATCGGACAGGGGTCAACCAAGGTGTTTTAGAAAGGTCTTTACAAGCTCTATTTAATGAGCCATAGCGACTTTCAAGTGAATTTTTGACACTTTTTCGCATATCGGCATCCTTGGTTCCCATACTGGCCATAGGCCATAGGGCACCGAACGGCCAACTTTTGGTCCGGGGGCAAAATTTTTTTTTCACGAGATTTTGATGAAAATGGCTTCGGAACGCGTTTCGAATAATGAAAAGTGAAACCAAACAGTATTTGCGAAGAAAAAATTGTCCTATGAAAAAATCAATTTTTCTTAGGGCACGGGTCGAAAATTTTCTAAGTCCCAAAAAATCACATTTTCTCGAATATCTCGAAAACTACGTATCGGACAGGGGTCAACCAAGGTGTTTTAGAAAGGTCTTTACAAGCTCTATTTAATGAGCCATAGCGACTTTCAAGTGAATTTTTGACACTTTTTCGCATATCGGCATCCTTGGTTCCCATACTGGCCATAGGCCATAGGGCACCGAACGGCCAACTTTTGGTCCGGGGGCAAAATTTTTTTTTCACGAGATTTTGATGAAAATGGCTTCGGAACGCGTTTCGAATAATGAAAAGTGAAACCAAACAGTATTTGCGAAGAAAAAATTGTCCTATGAAAAAATCAATTTTTCTTAGGGCACGGGTCGAAAATTTTCTAAGTCCCAAAAAATCACATTTTCTCGAATATCTCGAAAACTACGTATCGGACAGGGGTCAACCAAGGTGTTTTAGAAAGGTCTTTACAAGCTCTATTTAATGAGCCATAGCGACTTTCAAGTGAATTTTTGACACTTTTTCGCATATCGGCATCCTTGGTTCCCATACTGGCCATAGGCCATAGGGCACCGAACGGCCAACTTTTGGTCCGGGGGCAAAATTTTTTTTTCACGAGATTTTGATGAAAATGGCTTCGGAACGCGTTTCGAATAATGAAAAGTGAAACCAAACAGTATTTGCGAAGAAAAAATTGTCCTATGAAAAAATCAATTTTTCTTAGGGCACGGGTCGAAAATTTTCTAAGTCCCAAAAAATCACATTTTCTCGAATATCTCGAAAACTACGTATCGGACAGGGGTCAACCAAGGTGTTTTAGAAAGGTCTTTACAAGCTCTATTTAATGAGCCATAGCGACTTTCAAGTGAATTTTTGACACTTTTTCGCATATCGGCATCCTTGGTTCCCATACTGGCCATAGGCCATAGGGCACCGAACGGCCAACTTTTGGTCCGGGGGCAAAATTTTTTTTTCACGAGATTTTGATGAAAATGGCTTCGGAACGCGTTTCGAATAATGAAAAGTGAAACCAAACAGTATTTGCGAAGAAAAAATTGTCCTATGAAAAAATCAATTTTTCTTAGGGCACGGGTCGAAAATTTTCTAAGTCCCAAAAAATCACATTTTCTCGAATATCTCGAAAACTACGTATCGGACAGGGGTCAACCAAGGTGTTTTAGAAAGGTCTTTACAAGCTCTATTTAATGAGCCATAGCGACTTTCAAGTGAATTTTTGACACTTTTTCGCATATCGGCATCCTTGGTTCCCATACTGGCCATAGGCCATAGGGCACCGAACGGCCAACTTTTGGTCCGGGGGCAAAATTTTTTTTTCACGAGATTTTGATGAAAATGGCTTCGGAACGCGTTTCGAATAATGAAAAGTGAAACCAAACAGTATTTGCGAAGAAAAAATTGTCCTATGAAAAAATCAATTTTTCTTAGGGCACGGGTCGAAAATTTTCTAAGTCCCAAAAAATCACATTTTCTCGAATATCTCGAAAACTACGTATCGGACAGGGGTCAACCAAGGTGTTTTAGAAAGGTCTTTACAAGCTCTATTTAATGAGCCATAGCGACTTTCAAGTGAATTTTTGACACTTTTTCGCATATCGGCATCCTTGGTTCCCATACTGGCCATAGGCCATAGGGCACCGAACGGCCAACTTTTGGTCCGGGGGCAAAATTTTTTTTTCACGAGATTTTGATGAAAATGGCTTCGGAACGCGTTTCGAATAATGAAAAGTGAAACCAAACAGTATTTGCGAAGAAAAAATTGTCCTATGAAAAAATCAATTTTTCTTAGGGCACGGGTCGAAAATTTTCTAAGTCCCAAAAAATCACATTTTCTCGAATATCTCGAAAACTACGTATCGGACAGGGGTCAACCAAGGTGTTTTAGAAAGGTCTTTACAAGCTCTATTTAATGAGCCATAGCGACTTTCAAGTGAATTTTTGACACTTTTTCGCATATCGGCATCCTTGGTTCCCATACTGGCCATAGGCCATAGGGCACCGAACGGCCAACTTTTGGTCCGGGGGCAAAATTTTTTTTTCACGAGATTTTGATGAAAATGGCTTCGGAACGCGTTTCGAATAATGAAAAGTGAAACCAAACAGTATTTGCGAAGAAAAAATTGTCCTATGAAAAAATCAATTTTTCTTAGGGCACGGGTCGAAAATTTTCTAAGTCCCAAAAAATCACATTTTCTCGAATATCTCGAAAACTACGTATCGGACAGGGGTCAACCAAGGTGTTTTAGAAAGGTCTTTACAAGCTCTATTTAATGAGCCATAGCGACTTTCAAGTGAATTTTTGACACTTTTTCGCATATCGGCATCCTTGGTTCCCATACTGGCCATAGGCCATAGGGCACCGAACGGCCAACTTTTGGTCCGGGGGCAAAATTTTTTTTTCACGAGATTTTGATGAAAATGGCTTCGGAACGCGTTTCGAATAATGAAAAGTGAAACCAAACAGTATTTGCGAAGAAAAAATTGTCCTATGAAAAAATCAATTTTTCTTAGGGCACGGGTCGAAAATTTTCTAAGTCCCAAAAAATCACATTTTCTCGAATATCTCGAAAACTACGTATCGGACAGGGGTCAACCAAGGTGTTTTAGAAAGGTCTTTACAAGCTCTATTTAATGAGCCATAGCGACTTTCAAGTGAATTTTTGACACTTTTTCGCATATCGGCATCCTTGGTTCCCATACTGGCCATAGGCCATAGGGCACCGAACGGCCAACTTTTGGTCCGGGGGCAAAATTTTTTTTTCACGAGATTTTGATGAAAATGGCTTCGGAACGCGTTTCGAATAATGAAAAGTGAAACCAAACAGTATTTGCGAAGAAAAAATTGTCCTATGAAAAAATCAATTTTTCTTAGGGCACGGGTCGAAAATTTTCTAAGTCCCAAAAAATCACATTTTCTCGAATATCTCGAAAACTACGTATCGGACAGGGGTCAACCAAGGTGTTTTAGAAAGGTCTTTACAAGCTCTATTTAATGAGCCATAGCGACTTTCAAGTGAATTTTTGACACTTTTTCGCATATCGGCATCCTTGGTTCCCATACTGGCCATAGGCCATAGGGCACCGAACGGCCAACTTTTGGTCCGGGGGCAAAATTTTTTTTTCACGAGATTTTGATGAAAATGGCTTCGGAACGCGTTTCGAATAATGAAAAGTGAAACCAAACAGTATTTGCGAAGAAAAAATTGTCCTATGAAAAAATCAATTTTTCTTAGGGCACGGGTCGAAAATTTTCTAAGTCCCAAAAAATCACATTTTCTCGAATATCTCGAAAACTACGTATCGGACAGGGGTCAACCAAGGTGTTTTAGAAAGGTCTTTACAAGCTCTATTTAATGAGCCATAGCGACTTTCAAGTGAATTTTTGACACTTTTTCGCATATCGGCATCCTTGGTTCCCATACTGGCCATAGGCCATAGGGCACCGAACGGCCAACTTTTGGTCCGGGGGCAAAATTTTTTTTTCACGAGATTTTGATGAAAATGGCTTCGGAACGCGTTTCGAATAATGAAAAGTGAAACCAAACAGTATTTGCGAAGAAAAAATTGTCCTATGAAAAAATCAATTTTTCTTAGGGCACGGGTCGAAAATTTTCTAAGTCCCAAAAAATCACATTTTCTCGAATATCTCGAAAACTACGTATCGGACAGGGGTCAACCAAGGTGTTTTAGAAAGGTCTTTACAAGCTCTATTTAATGAGCCATAGCGACTTTCAAGTGAATTTTTGACACTTTTTCGCATATCGGCATCCTTGGTTCCCATACTGGCCATAGGCCATAGGGCACCGAACGGCCAACTTTTGGTCCGGGGGCAAAATTTTTTTTTCACGAGATTTTGATGAAAATGGCTTCGGAACGCGTTTCGAATAATGAAAAGTGAAACCAAACAGTATTTGCGAAGAAAAAATTGTCCTATGAAAAAATCAATTTTTCTTAGGGCACGGGTCGAAAATTTTCTAAGTCCCAAAAAATCACATTTTCTCGAATATCTCGAAAACTACGTATCGGACAGGGGTCAACCAAGGTGTTTTAGAAAGGTCTTTACAAGCTCTATTTAATGAGCCATAGCGACTTTCAAGTGAATTTTTGACACTTTTTCGCATATCGGCATCCTTGGTTCCCATACTGGCCATAGGCCATAGGGCACCGAACGGCCAACTTTTGGTCCGGGGGCAAAATTTTTTTTTCACGAGATTTTGATGAAAATGGCTTCGGAACGCGTTTCGAATAATGAAAAGTGAAACCAAACAGTATTTGCGAAGAAAAAATTGTCCTATGAAAAAATCAATTTTTCTTAGGGCACGGGTCGAAAATTTTCTAAGTCCCAAAAAATCACATTTTCTCGAATATCTCGAAAACTACGTATCGGACAGGGGTCAACCAAGGTGTTTTAGAAAGGTCTTTACAAGCTCTATTTAATGAGCCATAGCGACTTTCAAGTGAATTTTTGACACTTTTTCGCATATCGGCATCCTTGGTTCCCATACTGGCCATAGGCCATAGGGCACCGAACGGCCAACTTTTGGTCCGGGGGCAAAATTTTTTTTTCACGAGATTTTGATGAAAATGGCTTCGGAACGCGTTTCGAATAATGAAAAGTGAAACCAAACAGTATTTGCGAAGAAAAAATTGTCCTATGAAAAAATCAATTTTTCTTAGGGCACGGGTCGAAAATTTTCTAAGTCCCAAAAAATCACATTTTCTCGAATATCTCGAAAACTACGTATCGGACAGGGGTCAACCAAGGTGTTTTAGAAAGGTCTTTACAAGCTCTATTTAATGAGCCATAGCGACTTTCAAGTGAATTTTTGACACTTTTTCGCATATCGGCATCCTTGGTTCCCATACTGGCCATAGGCCATAGGGCACCGAACGGCCAACTTTTGGTCCGGGGGCAAAATTTTTTTTTCACGAGATTTTGATGAAAATGGCTTCGGAACGCGTTTCGAATAATGAAAAGTGAAACCAAACAGTATTTGCGAAGAAAAAATTGTCCTATGAAAAAATCAATTTTTCTTAGGGCACGGGTCGAAAATTTTCTAAGTCCCAAAAAATCACATTTTCTCGAATATCTCGAAAACTACGTATCGGACAGGGGTCAACCAAGGTGTTTTAGAAAGGTCTTTACAAGCTCTATTTAATGAGCCATAGCGACTTTCAAGTGAATTTTTGACACTTTTTCGCATATCGGCATCCTTGGTTCCCATACTGGCCATAGGCCATAGGGCACCGAACGGCCAACTTTTGGTCCGGGGGCAAAATTTTTTTTTCACGAGATTTTGATGAAAATGGCTTCGGAACGCGTTTCGAATAATGAAAAGTGAAACCAAACAGTATTTGCGAAGAAAAAATTGTCCTATGAAAAAATCAATTTTTCTTAGGGCACGGGTCGAAAATTTTCTAAGTCCCAAAAAATCACATTTTCTCGAATATCTCGAAAACTACGTATCGGACAGGGGTCAACCAAGGTGTTTTAGAAAGGTCTTTACAAGCTCTATTAATGAGCCATAGCGACTTTCAAGTGAATTTTTGACACTTTTTCGCATATCGGCATCCTTGGTTCCCATACTGGCCATAGGCCATAGGGCACCGAACGGCCAACTTTTGGTCCGGGGGCAAAATTTTTTTTTCACGAGATTTTGATGAAAATGGCTTCGGAACGCGTTTCGAATAATGAAAAGTGAAACCAAACAGTATTTGCGAAGAAAAAATTGTCCTATGAAAAAATCAATTTTTCTTAGGGCACGGGTCGAAAATTTTCTAAGTCCCAAAAAATCACATTTTCTCGAATATCTCGAAAACTACGTATCGGACAGGGGTCAACCAAGGTGTTTTAGAAAGGTCTTTACAAGCTCTATTTAATGAGCCATAGCGACTTTCAAGTGAATTTTTGACACTTTTTCGCATATCGGCATCCTTGGTTCCCATACTGGCCATAGGCCATAGGGCACCGAACGGCCAACTTTTGGTCCGGGGGCAAAATTTTTTTTTCACGAGATTTTGATGAAAATGGCTTCGGAACGCGTTTCGAATAATGAAAAGTGAAACCAAACAGTATTTGCGAAGAAAAAATTGTCCTATGAAAAAATCAATTTTTCTTAGGGCACGGGTCGAAAATTTTCTAAGTCCCAAAAAATCACATTTTCTCGAATATCTCGAAAACTACGTATCGGACAGGGGTCAACCAAGGTGTTTTAGAAAGGTCTTTACAAGCTCTATTTAATGAGCCATAGCGACTTTCAAGTGAATTTTTGACACTTTTTCGCATATCGGCATCCTTGGTTCCCATACTGGCCATAGGCCATAGGGCACCGAACGGCCAACTTTTGGTCCGGGGGCAAAATTTTTTTTTCACGAGATTTTGATGAAAATGGCTTCGGAACGCGTTTCGAATAATGAAAAGTGAAACCAAACAGTATTTGCGAAGAAAAAATTGTCCTATGAAAAAATCAATTTTTCTTAGGGCACGGGTCGAAAATTTTCTAAGTCCCAAAAAATCACATTTTCTCGAATATCTCGAAAACTACGTATCGGACAGGGGTCAACCAAGGTGTTTTAGAAAGGTCTTTACAAGCTCTATTTAATGAGCCATAGCGACTTTCAAGTGAATTTTTGACACTTTTTCGCATATCGGCATCCTTGGTTCCCATACTGGCCATAGGCCATAGGGCACCGAACGGCCAACTTTTGGTCCGGGGGCAAAATTTTTTTTTCACGAGATTTTGATGAAAATGGCTTCGGAACGCGTTTCGAATAATGAAAAGTGAAACCAAACAGTATTTGCGAAGAAAAAATTGTCCTATGAAAAAATCAATTTTTCTTAGGGCACGGGTCGAAAATTTTCTAAGTCCCAAAAAATCACATTTTCTCGAATATCTCGAAAACTACGTATCGGACAGGGGTCAACCAAGGTGTTTTAGAAAGGTCTTTACAAGCTCTATTTAATGAGCCATAGCGACTTTCAAGTGAATTTTTGACACTTTTTCGCATATCGGCATCCTTGGTTCCCATACTGGCCATAGGCCATAGGGCACCGAACGGCCAACTTTTGGTCCGGGGGCAAAATTTTTTTTTCACGAGATTTTGATGAAAATGGCTTCGGAACGCGTTTCGAATAATGAAAAGTGAAACCAAACAGTATTTGCGAAGAAAAAATTGTCCTATGAAAAAATCAATTTTTCTTAGGGCACGGGTCGAAAATTTTCTAAGTCCCAAAAAATCACATTTTCTCGAATATCTCGAAAACTACGTATCGGACAGGGGTCAACCAAGGTGTTTTAGAAAGGTCTTTACAAGCTCTATTTAATGAGCCATAGCGACTTTCAAGTGAATTTTTGACACTTTTTCGCATATCGGCATCCTTGGTTCCCATACTGGCCATAGGCCATAGGGCACCGAACGGCCAACTTTTGGTCCGGGGGCAAAATTTTTTTTTCACGAGATTTTGATGAAAATGGCTTCGGAACGCGTTTCGAATAATGAAAAGTGAAACCAAACAGTATTTGCGAAGAAAAAATTGTCCTATGAAAAAATCAATTTTTCTTAGGGCACGGGTCGAAAATTTTCTAAGTCCCAAAAAATCACATTTTCTCGAATATCTCGAAAACTACGTATCGGACAGGGGTCAACCAAGGTGTTTTAGAAAGGTCTTTACAAGCTCTATTTAATGAGCCATAGCGACTTTCAAGTGAATTTTTGACACTTTTTCGCATATCGGCATCCTTGGTTCCCATACTGGCCATAGGCCATAGGGCACCGAACGGCCAACTTTTGGTCCGGGGGCAAAATTTTTTTTTCACGAGATTTTGATGAAAATGGCTTCGGAACGCGTTTCGAATAATGAAAAGTGAAACCAAACAGTATTTGCGAAGAAAAAATTGTCCTATGAAAAAATCAATTTTTCTTAGGGCACGGGTCGAAAATTTTCTAAGTCCCAAAAAATCACATTTTCTCGAATATCTCGAAAACTACGTATCGGACAGGGGTCAACCAAGGTGTTTTAGAAAGGTCTTTACAAGCTCTATTTAATGAGCCATAGCGACTTTCAAGTGAATTTTTGACACTTTTTCGCATATCGGCATCCTTGGTTCCCATACTGGCCATAGGCCATAGGGCACCGAACGGCCAACTTTTGGTCCGGGGGCAAAATTTTTTTTTCACGAGATTTTGATGAAAATGGCTTCGGAACGCGTTTCGAATAATGAAAAGTGAAACCAAACAGTATTTGCGAAGAAAAAATTGTCCTATGAAAAAATCAATTTTTCTTAGGGCACGGGTCGAAAATTTTCTAAGTCCCAAAAAATCACATTTTCTCGAATATCTCGAAAACTACGTATCGGACAGGGGTCAACCAAGGTGTTTTAGAAAGGTCTTTACAAGCTCTATTTAATGAGCCATAGCGACTTTCAAGTGAATTTTTGACACTTTTTCGCATATCGGCATCCTTGGTTCCCATACTGGCCATAGGCCATAGGGCACCGAACGGCCAACTTTTGGTCCGGGGGCAAAATTTTTTTTTCACGAGATTTTGATGAAAATGGCTTCGGAACGCGTTTCGAATAATGAAAAGTGAAACCAAACAGTATTTGCGAAGAAAAAATTGTCCTATGAAAAAATCAATTTTTCTTAGGGCACGGGTCGAAAATTTTCTAAGTCCCAAAAAATCACATTTTCTCGAATATCTCGAAAACTACGTATCGGACAGGGGTCAACCAAGGTGTTTTAGAAAGGTCTTTACAAGCTCTATTTAATGAGCCATAGCGACTTTCAAGTGATTTTTTGACACTTTTTCGCATATCGGCATCCTTGGTTCCCATACTGGCCATAGGCCATAGGGCACCGAACGGCCAACTTTTGGTCCGGGGGCAAAATTTTTTTTTCACGAGATTTTGATGAAAATGGCTTCGGAACGCGTTTCGAATAATGAAAAGTGAAACCAAACAGTATTTGCGAAGAAAAAATTGTCCTATGAAAAAATCAATTTTTCTTAGGGCACGGGTCGAAAATTTTCTAAGTCCCAAAAAATCACATTTTCTCGAATATCTCGAAAACTACGTATCGGACAGGGGTCAACCAAGGTGTTTTAGAAAGGTCTTTACAAGCTCTAATTAATGAGCCATAGCGACTTTCAAGTGAATTTTTGACACTTTTTCGCATATCGGCATCCTTGGTTCCCATACTGGCCATAGGCCATAGGGCACCGAACGGCCAACTTTTGGTCCGGGGGCAAAATTTTTTTTTCACGAGATTTTGATGAAAATGGCTTCGGAACGCGTTTCGAATAATGAAAAGTGAAACCAAACAGTATTTGCGAAGAAAAAATTGTCCTATGAAAAAATCAATTTTTCTTAGGGCACGGGTCGAAAATTTTCTAAGTCCCAAAAAATCACATTTTCTCGAATATCTCGAAAACTACGTATCGGACAGGGGTCAACCAAGGTGTTTTAGAAAGGTCTTTACAAGCTCTAATTAATGAGCCATAGCGACTTTCAAGTGATTTTTGACACTTTTTCGCATATCGGCATCCTTGGTTCCCATACTGGCCATAGGCCATAGGGCACCGAACGGCCAACTTTTGGTCCGGGGGCAAAATTTTTTTTTCACGAGATTTTGATGAAAATGGCTTCGGAACGCGTTTCGAATAATGAAAAGTGAAACCAAACAGTATTTGCGAAGAAAAAATTGTCCTATGAAAAAATCAATTTTTCTTAGGGCACGGGTCGAAAATTTTCTAAGTCCCAAAAAATCACATTTTCTCGAATATCTCGAAAACTACGTATCGGACAGGGGTCAACCAAGGTGTTTTAGAAAGGTCTTTACAAGCTCTATTTAATGAGCCATAGCGACTTTCAAGTGAATTTTTGACACTTTTTCGCATATCGGCATCCTTGGTTCCCATACTGGCCATAGGCCATAGGGCACCGAACGGCCAACTTTTGGTCCGGGGGCAAAATTTTTTTTCACGAGATTTTGATGAAAATGGCTTCGGAACGCGTTTCGAATAATGAAAAGTGAAACCAAACAGTATTTGCGAAGAAAAAATTGTCCTATGAAAAAATCAATTTTTCTTAGGGCACGGGTCGAAAATTTTCTAAGTCCCAAAAAATCACATTTTCTCGAATATCTCGAAAACTACGTATCGGACAGGGGTCAACCAAGGTGTTTTAGAAAGGTCTTTACAAGCTCTAATTAATGAGCCATAGCGACTTTCAAGTGATTTTTTGACACTTTTTCGCATATCGGCATCCTTGGTTCCCATACTGGCCATAGGCCATAGGGCACCGAACGGCCAACTTTTGGTCCGGGGGCAAAATTTTTTTTTCACGAGATTTTGATGAAAATGGCTTCGGAACGCGTTTCGAATAATGAAAAGTGAAACCAAACAGTATTTGCGAAGAAAAAATTGTCCTATGAAAAAATCAATTTTTCTTAGGGCACGGGTCGAAAATTTTCTAAGTCCCAAAAAATCACATTTTCTCGAATATCTCGAAAACTACGTATCGGACAGGGGTCAACCAAGGTGTTTTAGAAAGGTCTTTACAAGCTCTAATTAATGAGCCATAGCGACTTTCAAGTGATTTTTTGACACTTTTTCGCATATCGGCATCCTTGGTTCCCATACTGGCCATAGGCCATAGGGCACCGAACGGCCAACTTTTGGTCCGGGGGCAAAATTTTTTTTTCACGAGATTTTGATGAAAATGGCTTCGGAACGCGTTTCGAATAATGAAAAGTGAAACCAAACAGTATTTGCGAAGAAAAAATTGTCCTATGAAAAAATCAATTTTTCTTAGGGCACGGGTCGAAAATTTTCTAAGTCCCAAAAAATCACATTTTCTCGAATATCTCGAAAACTACGTATCGGACAGGGGTCAACCAAGGTGTTTTAGAAAGGTCTTTACAAGCTCTAATTAATGAGCCATAGCGACTTTCAAGTGATTTTTTGACACTTTTTCGCATATCGGCATCCTTGGTTCCCATACTGGCCATAGGCCATAGGGCACCGAACGGCCAACTTTTGGTCCGGGGGCAAAATTTTTTTTCACGAGATTTTGATGAAAATGGCTTCGGAACGCGTTTCGAATAATGAAAAGTGAAACCAAACAGTATTTGCGAAGAAAAAATTGTCCTATGAAAAAATCAATTTTTCTTAGGGCACGGGTCGAAAATTTTCTAAGTCCCAAAAAATCACATTTTCTCGAATATCTCGAAAACTACGTATCGGACAGGGGTCAACCAAGGTGTTTTAGAAAGGTCTTTACAAGCCCTAATTAATGAGCCATAGCGACTTTCAAGTGAATTTTTGACACTTTTTCGCATATCGGCATCCTTGGTTCCCATACTGGCCATAGGCCATAGGGCACCGAACGGCCAACTTTTGGTCCGGGGGCAAAATTTTTTTTTCACGAGATTTTGATGAAAATGGCTTCGGAACGCGTTTCGAATAATGAAAAGTGAAACCAAACAGTATTTGCGAAGAAAAAATTGTCCTATGAAAAAATCAATTTTTCTTAGGGCACGGGTCGAAAATTTTCTAAGTCCCAAAAAATCACATTTTCTCGAATATCTCGAAAACTACGTATCGGACAGGGGTCAACCAAGGTGTTTTAGAAAGGTCTTTACAAGCCCTAATTAATGAGCCATAGCGACTTTCAAGTGAATTTTTGACACTTTTTCGCATATCGGCATCCTTGGTTCCCATACTGGCCATAGGCCATAGGGCACCGAACGGCCAACTTTTGGTCCGGGGGCAAAATTTTTTTTTCACGAGATTTTGATGAAAATGGCTTCGGAACGCGTTTCGAATAATGAAAAGTGAAACCAAACAGTATTTGCGAAGAAAAAATTGTCCTATGAAAAAATCAATTTTTCTTAGGGCACGGGTCGAAAATTTTCTTAGTCCCAAAAAATCACATTTTCTCGAATATCTCGAAAACTACGTATCGGACAGGGGTCAACCAAGGTGTTTTAGAAAGGTCTTTACAAGCTCTAATTAATGAGCCATAGCGACTTTCAAGTGAATTTTTGACACTTTTTCGCATATCGGCATCCTTGGTTCCCATACTGGCCATAGGCCATAGGGCACCGAACGGCCAACTTTTGGTCCGGGGGCAAAATTTTTTTTTCACGAGATTTTGATGAAAATGGCTTCGGAACGCGTTTCGAATAATGAAAAGTGAAACCAAACAGTATTTGCGAAGAAAAAATTGTCCTATGAAAAAATCAATTTTTCTTAGGGCACGGGTCGAAAATTTTCTAAGTCCCAAAAAATCACATTTTCTCGAATATCTCGAAAACTACGTATCGGACAGGGGTCAACCAAGGTGTTTTAGAAAGGTCTTTACAAGCTCTATTTAATGAGCCATAGCGACTTTCAAGTGATTTTTTGACACTTTTTCGCATATCGGCATCCTTGGTTCCCATACTGGCCATAGGCCATAGGGCACCGAACGGCCAACTTTTGGTCCGGGGGTGAAATTTTTTTTTCACGAGATTTTGATGAAAATGGCTTCGGAACGCGTTTCGAATAATGAAAAGTGAAACCAAACAGTATTTGCGAAGAAAAAATTGTCCTATGAAAAAATCAATTTTTCTTAGGGCACGGGTCGAAAATTTTCTAAGTCCCAAAAAATCACATTTTCTCGAATATCTCGAAAACTACGTATCGGACAGGGGTCAACCAAGGTGTTTTAGAAAGGTCTTTACAAGCTCTATTTAATGAGCCATAGCGACTTTCAAGTGAATTTTTGACACATTTTCGCATATCGGCATCCTTGGTTCCCATACTGGCCATAGGCCATAGGGCACCGAACGGCCAACTTTTGGTCCGGGGGCAAAATTTTTTTTTCACGAGATTTTGATGAAAATGGCTTCGGAACGCGTTTCGAATAATGAAAAGTGAAACCAAACAGTATTTGCGAAGAAAAAATTGTCCTATGAAAAAATCAATTTTTCTTAGGGTACGGGTCAAAAATTTTCTAAGTCCCAAAAAATCACATTTTCTCGAATATCTCGAAAACTACGTATCGGACAGGGGTCAACCAAGGTGTTTTAGAAAGGTCTTTACAAGCTCTATTTAATGAGCCATAGCGACTTTCAAGTGATTTTTTGACACTTTTTCGCATATCGGCATCCTTGGTTCCCATACTGGCCATAGGCCATAGGGCACCGAACGGCCAACTTTTGGTCCGGGGGCAAAATTTTTTTTTCACGAGATTTTGATGAAAATGGCTTCGGAACGCGTTTCGAATAATGAAAAGTGAAACCAAACAGTATTTGCGAAGAAAAAATTGTCCTATGAAAAAATCAATTTTTCTTAGGGTACGGGTCGAAAATTTTCTAAGTCCCAAAAAATCACATTTTCTCGAATATCTCGAAAACTACGTATCGGACAGGGGTCAACCAAGGTGTTTTAGAAAGGTCTTTACAAGCTCTATTTAATGAGCCATAGCGACTTTCAAGTGAATTTTTGACACTTTTTCGCATATCGGCATCCTTGGTTCCCATACTGGCCATAGGCCATAGGGCACCGAACGGCCAACTTTTGGTCCGGGGGCAAATTTTTTGAGAAAGATTGAGATTTTGATGAAAATGGCTTCGGAACGCGTTTCGAATAATGAAAAGTGAAACCAAACAGTATTTGCGAAGAAAAAATTGTCCTATGAAAAAATCAATTTTTCTTAGGGCACGGGTCGAAAATTTTCGAAGTCCCAAAAAATCACATTTTCTCGAATATCTCGAAAACTACGTATCGGACAGGGGTCAACCAAGGTGTTTTAGAAAGGTCTTTACAAGCTCTATTTAATGAGCCATAGCGACTTTCAAGTGATTTTTTTACACTTTTTCGCATATCGGCATCCTTGGTTCCCATACTGGCCATAGGCCATAGGGCACCGAACGGCCAACTTTTGGTCCGGGGGCAAAATTTTTTTTTCACGAGATTTTGATGAAAATGGCTTCGGAACGCGTTTCGAATAATGAAAAGTGAAACCAAACAGTATTTGCGAAGAAAAAATTGTCCTATGAAAAAATCAATTTTTCTTAGGGTACGGGTCGAAAATTTTCTAAGTCCCAAAAAATCACATTTTCTCGAATATCTCGAAAACTACGTATCGGACAGGGGTCAACCAAGGTGTTTTAGAAAGGTCTTTACAAGCTCTATTTAATGAGCCATAGCGACTTTCAAGTGAATTTTTGACACTTTTTCGCATATCGGCATCCTTGGTTCCCATACTGGCCATAGGCCATAGGGCACCGAACGGCCAACTTTTGGTCCGGGGGCAAATTTTTTGAGAAAGATTGAGATTTTGATGAAAATGGCTTCGGAACGCGTTTCGAATAATGAAAAGTGAAACCAAACAGTATTTGCGAAGAAAAACTTGTCCTATGAAAAAATCAATTTTTCTTAGGGCACGGGTCGAAAATTTTCGAAGTCCCAAAAAATCACATTTTCTCGAATATCTCGAAAACTACGCATCGGACAGGGGTCAACCAAGGTGTTTTAGAAAGGTCTTTACAAGCTCTATTTAATGAGCCATAGCGACTTTCAAGTGATTTTTTTACACTTGTTCGCATATCGGCATCCTTGGTTCCCATACTGGCCATAGGCCATAGGGCACCGAACGGCCAACTTTTGGTCCGGGGGCAAAATTTTTTTTTCACGAGATTTTGATGAAAATGGCTTCGGAACGCGTTTCGAATAATGAAAAGTGAAACCAAACAGTATTTGCGAAGACAAAATTGTCCTATGAAAAAATCAATTTTTCTTAGGGTATGGGTCGAAAATTTTCTAAGTCCCAAAAAATCACATTTTCTCGAATATCTCGAAAACTACGTATCGGACAGGGGTCAACCAAGGTGTTTTAGAAAGGTCTTTGCAAGCTCTAATTAATGAGCCATAGCGACTTTCAAGTGATTTTTGACACTTTTTCGCATATCGGCATCCTCGGTTCCCATACTGGCCATAGGCCATCGGGCACCGAACGGCCAACTTTTGGTCCGGGGGCAAAATTTTTTTTTCTTGGGATTTTGATGTAAATGGCTTCTGCACGCGTTTCTAATAATGAAAAGTGAAACCAAACAGTATTTGCGAAGAAAAAATTGTCCTATGAAAAAATCAATTTTTCTTAGGGCACGGGTCGAAAATTTTCTAAGTCCCAAAAAATCACATTTTCTCGAATATCTCGAAAACTACGTATCGGACAGGGGTCAACCAAGGTGTATTAGAAAGGTCTTTGCAAGCTCTAATTAATGAGCCATAGCGACTTTCAAGTGATTTTTTGACACTTTTTCGCATATCGGCATCCTCGGTTCCCATACTGGCCATAGGCCATAGGGCACCGAACGGCCAACTTTTGGTCCGGGGGCAAAATTTTTTTTTCTTGGGATTTTGATGTAAATGGCTTCTGAACGCGTTTCTTATAATGAAAAGTGAAACCAAACAGTATTTGCGAAGAAAAAATTGTCCTATGAAAAAATCAATTTTTCTTAGGGCACGGGTCGAAAATTTTCTAAGTCCCAAAAAATCACATTTTCTCGAATATCTCGAAAACTACGTATCGGACAGGGGTCAACCAAGGTGTTTTAGAAAGGTCTTTACAAGCTCTATTTAATGAGCCATAGCGACTTTCAAGTGAATTTTTGACACTTTTTCGCATATCGGCATCCTTGGTTCCCATACTGGCCATAGGCCATAGGGCACCGAACGGCCAACTTTTGGTCCGGGGGCAAATTTTTTTTTTCACGAGATTTTGATGAAAATGGCTTCGGAACGCGTTTCGAATAATGAAAAGTGAAACCAAACAGTATTTGCGAAGAAAAAATTGTCCTATGAAAAAATCAATTTTTCTTAGGGTACGGGTCAAAAATTTTCTAAGTTCCAAAAAATCACATTTTCTCGAATATCTCGAAAACTACGAATCGGACAGGGGTCAACCAAGGTGTTTTAGAAAGGTCTTTACAAGCTCTATTTAATGAGCCAAAGCGACTTTCAAGTGATTTTTTGACACTTTTTCGCATATCGGCATCCTTGGTTCCCATACTGGCCATAGGCCATAGGGCACCGAACGGCCAACTTTTGGTCCGGGGGTAACATTTTTTTTTCACGAGATTTTGATGAAAATGGCTTCGGAACGCGTTTCGAATAATGAAAAGTGAAACCAAACAGTATTTGCGAAGAAAAAATTGTCCTATGAAAAAATCAATTTTTCTAAGGGCACGGGTCGAAAATTTTCTAAGTCCCAAAAAATCACATTTTCTCGAATATCTCGAAAACTACGCATCGGACAGGGGTCAACCAAGGTGTTTTAGAAAGGTCTTTACAAGCTCTATTTAATGAGCCATAGCGACTTTCAAGTGATTTTTTTACACTTGTTCGCATATCGGCATCCTTGGTTCCCATACTGGCCATAGGCCATAGGGCACCGAACGGCCAACTTTTGGTCCGGTGGCAAATTTTGAGAAAGATTGAGATTTTGATGAAAATGGCTTCGGAACGCGTTTCGAATAATGAAAAGTGAAACCAAACAGTATTTGCGAAGAAAAAATTGTCCTATGAAAAAATCACTTTTTCTTAGGGTACGGGTCAAAAATTTTCTAAGTCCCAAAAAATCACATTTCCTCGAATATCTCGAAAACTACGTATCGGACAGGGGTCAACCAAGGTGTTTTAGAAAGGTCTTTACAAGCTCTATTTAATGAGCCATAGCGACTTTGAAGTGATTTTTTGACACTTTTTCGCATATCGGCATCTTTGGTTCCCATACTGGCCATAGGCCATAGGGCACCGAACGGCCAACTTTTGGTCCGGGGGCAAAATTTTTTTTTCCCGAGATTTTGATGAAAATGGCTTCGGAACGCGTTTCGAATAATGAAAAGTGAAACCAAACAGTATTTGCGAAGAAAAAATTGTCCTATGAAAAAATCAATTTTTCTTAGGGCACGGGTCGAAAATTTTCTAAGTCCCAAAAAATCACATTTTCTCGAATATCTCGAAAACTACGTATCGGACAGGGGTCAACCAAGGTGTTTTAGAAAGGTCTTTACAAGCCATAATTGATGAGCCATAGCGACTTTCAAGTGATTTTTTGACACTTTTTCGCATATCGGCATCCTTGGTTCCCATACTGGCCATAGGCCATAGGGCACCGAACGGCCAACTTTTGGTCCGGGGGCAAATTTTGAGAAAGATTGAGATTTTGATGAAAATGGCTTCGGAACGCGTTTCGAATAATGAAAAGTGAAACCAAACAGTATTTGCGAAGAAAAAATTGTCCTATGAAAAAATCAATTTTTCTTAGGGCACGGGTCGAAAATTTTCGAAGTCCCAAAAAATCACATTTTCTCGAATATCTCGAAAACTACGCATCGGACAGGGGTCAACCAAGGTGTTTTAGAAAGGTCTTTACAAGCTCTATTTAATGAGCCATAGCGACTTTCAAGTGATTTTTTTACACTTGTTCGCATATCGGCATCCTTGGTTCCCATACTGGCCATAGGCCATAGGGCACCGAACGGCCAACTTTTGGTCCGGGGGCAAATTTTGAGAAAGATTGAGATTTTGATGAAAATGGCTTCGGAACGCGTTTCGAATAATGAAAAGTGAAACCAAACAGTATTTGCGAAGAAAAAATTGTCCTATGAAAAAATCACTTTTTCTTAGGGTACGGGTCAAAAATTTTCTAAGTCCCAAAAAATCACATTTCCTCGAATATCTCGAAAACTACGTATCGGACAGGGGTCAACCAAGGTGTTTTAGAAAGGTCTTTACAAGCTCTATTTAATGAGCCATAGCGACTTTGAAGTGATTTTTTGACACTTTTTCGCATATCGGCATCCTTGGTTCCCATACTGGCCATAGGCCATAGGGCACCGAACGGCCAACTTTTGGTCCGGGGGCAAAATTTTTTTTTCACGAGATTTTGATGAAAATGGCTTCGGAACGCGTTTCGAATAATGAAAAGTGAAACCAAACAGTATTTGCGAAGAAAAAATTGTCCTATGAAAAAATCAATTTTTCTTAGGGCACGGGTCGAAAATTTTCTAAGTCCCAAAAAATCACATTTTCTCGAATATCTCGAAAACTACGTATCGGACAGGGGTCAACCAAGGTGTTTTAGAAAGGTCTTTACAAGCCATAATTGATGAGCCATAGCGACTTTCAAGTGATTTTTTGACACTTTTTCGCATATCGGCATCCTTGGTTCCCATACTGGCCATAGGCCATAGGGCACCGAACGGCCAACTTTTGGTCCGGGGGCAAATTTTGAGAAAGATTGAGATTTTGATGAAAATGGCTTCGGAACGCGTTTCGAATAATGAAAAGTGAAACCAAACAGTATTTGCGAAGAAAAAATTGTCCTATGAAAAAATCAATTTTTCTTAGGGCACGGGTCGAAAATTTTCGAAGTCCCAAAAAATCACATTTTCTCGAATATCTCGAAAACTACGCATCGGACAGGGGTCAACCAAGGTGTTTTAGAAAGGTCTTTACAAGCTCTATTTAATGAGCCATAGCGACTTTCAAGTGATTTTTTTACACTTGTTCGCATATCGGCATCCTTGGTTCCCATACTGGCCATAGGCCATAGGGCACCGAACGGCCAACTTTTGGTCCGGGGGCAAATTTTGAGAAAGATTGAGATTTTGATGAAAATGGCTTCGGAACGCGTTTCGAATAATGAAAAGTGAAACCAAACAGTATTTGCGAAGAAAAAATTGTCCTATGAAAAAATCACTTTTTCTTAGGGTACGGGTCAAAAATTTTCTAAGTCCCAAAAAATCACATTTCCTCGAATATCTCGAAAACTACGTATCGGACAGGGGTCAACCAAGGTGTTTTAGAAAGGTCTTTACAAGCTCTATTTAATGAGCCATAGCGACTTTGAAGTGATTTTTTGACACTTTTTCGCATATCGGCATCCTTGGTTCCCATACTGGCCATAGGCCATAGGGCACCGAACGGCCAACTTTTGGTCCGGGGGCAAAATTTTTTTTTCACGAGATTTTGATGAAAATGGCTTCGGAACGCGTTTCGAATAATGAAAAGTGAAACCAAACAGTATTTGCGAAGAAAAAATTGTCCTATGAAAAAATCAATTTTTCTTAGGGCACGGGTCGAAAATTTTCTAAGTCCCAAAAAATCACATTTTCTCGAATATCTCGAAAACTACGTATCGGACAGGGGTCAACCAAGGTGTTTTAGAAAGGTCTTTACAAGCCATAATTGATGAGCCATAGCGACTTTCAAGTGATTTTTTGACACTTTTTCGCATATCGGCATCCTTGGTTCCCATACTGGCCATAGGCCATAGGGCACCGAACGGCCAACTTTTGGTCCGGGGGCAAAATTTTTTTTTTCACGAGATTTTGATGAAAATGGCTTCGGAACGCGTTTCGAATAATGAAAAGTGAAACCAAACAGTATTTGCGAAGAAAAAATTGTCCTATGAAAAAATCAATTTTTCTTAGGGCACGGGTCGAAAATTTTCTAAGTCCCAAAAAATCACATTTTCTCGAATATCTCGAAAACTACGTATCGGACAGGGGTCAACCAAGGTGTTTTAGAAAGGTCTTTGCAAGCTCTATTTAATGAGCCATAGCGACTTTCAAGTGAATTTTTGACACTTTTTCGCATATCGGCATCCTTGGTTCCCATACTGGCCATAGGCCATAGGGCACCGAACGGCCAACTTTTGGTCCGGGGGTAAATTTTTTTTTTCACGAGATTTTGATGAAAATGGCTTCGGAACGCGTTTCTTATAATGAAAAGTGAAACCAAACAGTATTTGCGAAGAAAAAATTGTCCTATGAAAAAATCAATTTTTCTTAGGGTACGGGTCAAAAATTTCTTAAGCCCCAAAAAATCACATTTTCTCGAATATCTCGAAAACTACGTATCGGACAGGGGTCAACCAAGGTGTTTTAGAAAGGTCTTTACAAGCTCTATTTAATGAGCCATAGCGACTTTCAAGTGAATTTTTGACACTTTTTCGCATATCGGCATCCTTGGTTCCCATACTGGCCATAGGCCATAGGGCACCGAACGGCCAACTTTTGGTCCGGGGGCAAAATTTTTTTTTCACGAGATTTTGATGAAAATGGCTTCGGAACGCGTTTCGAATAATGAAAAGTGAAACCAAACAGTATTTGCGAAGAAAAAATTGTCCTATGAAAAAATCAATTTTTCTTAGGGCACGGGTCGAAAATTTTCGAAGTCCCAAAAAATCACATTTTCTCGAATATCTCGAAAACTACGTATCGGACAGGGGTCAACCAAGGTGTTTTAGAAAGGTCTTTGCAAGCTCTATTTAATGAGCCATAGCGACTTTCAAGTGATTTTTTGACACTTTTTCGCATATCGACATCCTCGGTTCCCATACTGGCCATAGGCCATAGGGCACCGAACGGCCAACTTTTGGTCCGGGGGCAAAATTTTTTTTTCTTGGGATTTTGATGTAAATGGCTTCTGAACGCGTTTCTTATAATGAAAAGTGAAACCAAACAGTATTTGCGAAGAAAAAATTGTCCTATGAAAAAATCAATTTTTCTTAGGGCACGGGTCGAAAATTTTCTAAGTCCCAAAAAATCACTGTCACTTTATGGTAACGACGCGATCATTGGAGGACGGCACGCGCGCCTTTTGTCAGCTTGTGCTACCGGCCACGAGGGGGCGCGTTGCTTCGGACGACATCGGCGGACGGACCCGAAGCGAAGGATGACGTGGTCTGGCGTGACGATCGAGATAACGAGGAAAGGTCCTTTCCTTTTGATCCTGACCAGCGGGCCAAGCGGACGAATTTTTAGTTTCGCAAAATAAAGTAAAGTATACTAAAGAATCCACTCGCCTTCTTTTTGATTGCTGGTCAGGCGTTGCAATTCGCAACAGTCTAAAAATTCGTCATTCTAAAAATTCGTCAAAAAGCGTAAAAAATCACACCTGTAATTTTGTCTTGTAATTGTCCAGTAAAAGTAACACGAGCCGTGCAAATTCGGTTCGCCTTTGCATTACTTCCAAACCACGTGGCAATCACTTAACCTAAAGGACTCGGTAAGAAGTATACACACACACACACAAGCATACATAACCACACTCCACACAAAGGATCCGAAACGCGTAGTGCGAAATGGAGCAGAGTGGTGCCGAAATCTCGGAGTTTACGTGTGCGACTTGTGAGAAAGTGGTAACGCAAGGCGAATCGATCCAGTGTGACTTTTGCGATAAGTGGTTCCACCAAAAGTGCGCGAATGTGGACAAAGCGATAGAAACCAGGGCGTGGTGGTGCGCGGAGTGCGATACGAAATGTAAGCTCGGTATTGCTAAGGAGGAAGAAATAGCGAGCATGAAGAGAGAGATGGAGGCTCTGAGAGCCAAAACGGACGACAAGCTGAAGGCGTTACGGGAAAAGGAAGCTGAAGTGGTACGGCTCCGTGAGGACCGCGGGCAGACCACGTTTTCTCCGGATAAACCGCTTCCTTGCTCAACGGCTAAGCGGATTACGGTAACCGATGATGGTGAACTAAGTCAGAGCCAAATAGCTGCCCGTCAGGCTGTCCGGTGCGAACTCCCTTCATTCGCTGGGGATCCCGATGAATGGCCGCTATTTCTGTCAACCTTTAAAAGATCGACGCGCACATTCGGATTCAGCGATGACGAAAACATCCTTCGCCTGCAAGGTGCGTTGCGAGGAAAAGCGCTACGCATGGTGCAAAGCCGCCTACGCAACGCGGATAATTTGGATCAAATTATGGCAGCATTGGAAAAGTCCTACGGCAGAGCGGACGTTCTCGTTAACTCGCTCCTCGAGCAGATACGCGAAGCACCGGCGCTGAAACCAGAGCGCCTAGATAGCTTTATCGAGTACGGTGAGCTGGTAGCAGAGATTTGTGCGACCGTCAAGACGAAAGGAGCGTCCGAGAGGATGTACGATGCAGCGTTGCTTCAAGAGCTGGTGGACCGGATGCCCGCGTTTCTACGATGGAGCTGGGGAATGCACAGGCGGCAGCTGAAAGGTGTTACGCTGAACGACTTTGGTGCATGGATTCAAAAGGCCACGGATGGAGCGATGGCGGTAACTCCCCCCCAGCCGAAGAAGAAGACGACAACACGACAACAGGTTCACGCGCAACATGTGGAAACGCATGTAACCCAGTCCAGCAGAAATCGAGCATGTGCGGTGTGCAATAAGGACACGTGTGTGGCGGTTGGTGAGTGTATAGTTTTTAACCAGCTTAGTGTTTCAGCCAGATGGGAAAAGGTACGCAGCTTAAAACTGTGTAAACATTGCTTAGGAAAGCACTACGGCCCGTGCTCGGTACGTGTTGAATGCGGTCTGCAAGGATGTGTGGCTAAACATCACCGCAAATTACATCGTACCACCAGTGAGGAGCGACCGGTTGAAATTAATCATCATGGTACGAGAACAGACAGCATGCTGTTGCGATACGTTCCGGTGATGCTTCATGGGAAGAGCGGTCCTGTTTACACCCACGCGTTGCTAGACGAGGGGTCGACGGTGACGCTGATGGAGCAGGAGCTTGCAAGAGAGCTAGGAGTTTCCGGTACTCTCGATCCGCTATGTCTGCTGCACAGTGCTGGCCAGAAACGTGATGAACGCGAGTCGCAGAGAGTGACAGTGCAGGTGTCTAGTGTCGAAGAAAAGGCGCCCGTTTACTCGATGACCGATGTGCGGACGGTTAGCCGGCTTTCACTCCCTAGACAGTCGGTCGATACAGAAGAGCTAAAACGCAAGTTCACGCATCTCGCGACGATTCCAGCACAGTCATATGAAAGTGCTTCTCCACGCCTGTTGATAGGCATCGACCAGTATAGGCTGACGAGACCTCTGAAAACGATAGAAGGAAGTGCGGGACAACCGACAGCTACCAAGACGCGATTGGGATGGCTCATATTTGGTAAGTGCACAGACTACGATAACGATTCGAATTTAGTGCAGCCAGAGTCAAGCTACCACATCTGCGATTGCCAAGGAGCCATCTCAAGGGCAGATCGTATGATGGCAGCGTATTTTGAGGTCGACGGTTACGGTCCCGCCAAGCAGCTATCGCTTTCGAAGGAAGATCAACGAGCGCTGGCGATCCTGCAAGGCAACACGAGGCACATCGATGGGCGGTACGCAACCAGTTTGCTATGGCGGAGTGACAACACTTTTATGCCGGAAAACCGTCACATGGCTGCATCAAGGATGGAGTGTCTCGAGCGGAAAATGCAACGAGATCCGAATCTCGCCGACAACGTAAACCGAATCCTCAGGGAGTATTTGGCGAAAGGTTATGTCAGGCAACTAGGAACGGACGAGCTGAAGGTGTTTTATCCCAGGAAGTGGTACCTACCTGTGTTTCCTGTTACTAACCCTAACAAGCCAGATAAAATCCGCTTGGTTTGGGACGCTGCGGCTGAAGTGAAGGGTGTCTCGCTTAACAAGAAGTTGCTGACCGGACCAGATCTGCTGACGCCGCTACAAACCGTGTTGTTTCGTTTTCGCGAGTGTAGGATCGCGGTGGCGGCTGACATTCGCGAGATGTACCACCAGGTACAGATTTACGGTGACGACGTGCACAGCCAGCGTTTTCTATGGCGATGGGGCGACACCAATGCAGAACCGCAGGAGTACGTCATGCTGAGGATGACATTCGGTGCAGCTTGTTCTCCTTGTACGGCGCAATATGTCAAAAACGAGAATGCCGAACTGTATCAATCCCGGTACCCTCGAGCGGTCCAATGCATCAAGGAGGAGCATTACGTGGACGACATGTTGACAAGCCTGGAAACCGAGGCGGAGGCCGTCGATCTAGCGCACCAGGTGAGCCACATTCATGCTAACGCAGGGTTTCGGTTACACAATTGGCTGTCGAACAGCCGCAGTGTTGTTGCAGCAGTGCAAGGAAACCCAGAAGCGGTAAAGGAGTTGGATTTTGAGTCGTGCCTGAAGCCGGAGAAAGTGCTGGGAATGTGGTGGGACACTGCAAATGATAGTTTCAGCTTCAAACTATCCCGCATAAGACACCTCGAACTGGCACGCAAAGATAAACCCTTATCTAAGAGGCAGATGCTAAGGACCCTGATGTCCATATACGACCCCTTGGGCTTGATTGCCGGAGTATTGTTCTACTTGAAAGTGCTGCTTCAGGAAGTTTGGCGCCTCAATCTTGGCTGGGATGAGGAAGTACCGGACGAGATACAGTGCAAGTGGGATTCCTGGATGCAACGATTGCCGGATCTGGAAGGCATTACCATACCACGATGTTACCGGCTGATCACACCCTTTGCTGAATCGTGTCTTCAACTCCACGTGTTCGTCGATGCAGGTGCTGATGGTTACGCGGCGGTCGCGTACTTCAGATTCGAGTTTGATGGCCAAATAGAGGTGGCTTTGGTTGGGGCAAAAGCAAGAGTAGCTCCGCTTAAATATTTATCCGTTCCAAAACTAGAGTTGCAGGCTGCCGTGATGGGATGCAGATTTGCCTCGTCGATACAGAGTGCTCATCGACATGAAATTCATCGTTACTATTTTTGGACAGACTCGACTGACGTCATAGACTGGATAAATGCGGACCATCGTAAGTACTCTATCTTCGTCGCTCACAGGGTTGCTGAAGTTCTGGAGACAACTACTGTTGACGATTGGAGGTGGCTTCCTACCAAGCTGAATGTAGCCGATGAAGCGACGAAGTGGACCAACCTAAAACATCATCTCGCTTCCAACCGATGGTTTCTTGCGCCGGAGTTCCTGCACATACCTGAAACAGAGTGGAACGTCCCCTTCAGAACACCATCGGGAACCACAAAAGAATTACGGAAGAAGAGAATGCTTGTTGGCGCTCACGCTGTACACAACACGTTCATATCCTACGAACGGTTTTCACGCTGGACTCGCCTTGTTCGGACCATTGCCTATGTCCGTCGGTATGTAAACCTGATTTTGAATAACAAACCGAGATCGACAGGTCCTCTCACTCGCGAGGAAATCCAGGAAGCTGAACGAGTCGTCATAAGGGATGTGCAGAGAAATGCATTTCCGGAGGAATACGCCCTACTTCAAAGGCACCGGGAGACACCCGCAGCGCCTTCATGGAAGAACCTGATACCCAGAAGCAGTGTGCTGTTCAAGCGGAACCCTTATATGGACGAAGATGGTATCCTGAGATTGAGTGGCCGGATTGACCGTTGCCGTGTCGTGGATCCGGCGACAAAGCGACCCATCCTGCTACCGAGAAGACACCGCGTAACAGAGTTAATCGTCGACGACGTCCATCGCCGCTACAAGCACGGGAGCCAAGAGACTGTGGTCAACGAAGTGAGACAACGATTCGATATTCCAGCTCTTCGGTCGGTGTGCAGACACGTACGTCTGCAGTGCAACATGTGTATGTTGCTGTACGCTCGTCCGGTTTCGCCGCAGATGTGTGAACTGCCAGCTGCGCGTCTTGCTGCATATATGATGCCCTTCTCATACACGGGAATAGACTACTTCGGCCCTATGATAGTTGCGAACGGACGGAAGACGGAAAAACGTTGGGGCGTTTTGTTTACATGCTTGACGGTTCGAGCGATCCACATTGAGGTGGTGCGGTCACTGTCTACCAGTGACTGTCTGATGGCGATTCGCAGCTTCATGGCGCGTCGTGGGACGCCGATCGAGATCATCTCCGACCGAGGTACTAATTTTGTTGGCGCTGATCGGGAACTCAGAGAGGCAGCTGAACGGGTCAACTCGGCGATCCTCAGCGAGTTCGGTCCGCCCGACCCAACGTGGAAGTTCAACCCCCCGGCAGCTCCCCATTTCGGTGGATCATGGGAGAGAATGATTCAATCGGTTAAACGGATGCTGACTCGCACCCTGAAGGAGAGGCACCCCACGGACGCGGTACTGACAGCAGCGCTCATCGAAGTAGAGAATATGCTAAATTCTCGCCCGCTTACCCACGTTCCGGTCGATGGTGAGGATGATGAGCCGTTAACCCCAAACCATTTCTTGTTAGGATCTTCCGCAGGGACGAAACCTTTGGTTCTGCATGACGATTCTCCCGCGGCCTTGCAGCAGAATTGGAAAGCTGTGCAGGCCAGGATGAATGGCTACTGGAAGAAGTGGGTAAAATCGTACCTGCCAACCCTGACAGGAAGGACGAAATGGTTTGAACCACATAAACCGATCCAACCCGGAGATGTCGTTATTATCGTTGACGAAAACAACCCGCGGAACTGTTGGCCGAGAGGAAGGGTGGAAAGTGTCATTCCGTCTCGAGATGGAATCATTCGTCGGGTCGTCGTAAGGACAGCACGCGGGACAACGCTGGAGAGGCCGGTGGTTAAGCTGGTCACGCTAAACGTCGCGCAAAAGGTTATCGTTTAGCACAGCAAAACGACTGGTGGACTGTCACTTTATGGTAACGACGCGATCATTGGAGGACGGCACGCGCGCCTTTTGTCAGCTTGTGCTACCGGCCACGAGGGGACGCGTTGCTTCGGACGACATCGGCGGACGGACCCGAAGCGAAGGATGACGTGGTCTGGCGTGACGATCGAGATAACGAGGAAAGGTCCTTTCTTTTTGATCCTGACCAGCGGGCTAAGCGGACGAATTTTTAGTTTCGCAAAATAAAGTAAAGTATACTAAAGAATCCATTCGCCTTCTTTTTGATTGCTGGTCAGGCGTTGCAATTCGCAACAGGAACCAAGGATGCCGATATGCGAAAAAGTGTCAAAAATTCACTTGAAAGTCGCTATGGCTCATTAAATAGAGCTTGTAAAAACCTTTCTAAAACACCTTGGTTGACCCCTGTCCGATACGTAGTTTTCGAGATATTCGAGAAAATGTGATTTTTTGGGACTTAGAAAATTTTCGACCCGTGCCCTAAGAAAAATTGATTTTTTCATAGGACAATTTTTTCTTCGCAAATACTGTTTGGTTTCACTTTTCATTATTAGAAACGCGTTCAGAAGCCATTTACATCAAAATCCCAAGAAAAAAAAATTTTGCCCCCGGACCAAAAGTTGGCCGTTCGGTGCCCTATGGCCTATGGCCAGTATGGGAACCGAGGATGTCGATATGCGAAAAAGTGTCAAAAATTCACTTGAAAGTCGCTATGGCTCATTAAATAGAGCTTGCAAAGACCTTTCTAAAACACCTTGGTTGACCCCTGTCCGATACGTAGTTTTCGAGATATTCGAGAAAATGTGATTTTTTGGGACTTAGAAAATTTTCGACCCGTGCCCTAAGAAAAATTGATTTTTTCTTAGGACAGTTTTTTCTTCGCAAATACTGTTTGGTTTCACTTTTCATTATTCGAAACGCGTTCCGAAGCCATTTTCATCAAAATCTCGTGAAAAAAAAATTTTGCCCCCGGACCAAAAGTTGGCCGTTCGGTGCCCTATGGCCTATGGCCAGTATGGGAACCAAGGATGCCGATATGCGAAAAAGTGTCAAAAATTCACTTGAAAGTCGCTATGGCTCATTAAATAGAGCTTGTAAAGACCTTTCTAAAACACCTTGGTTGACCCCTGTCCGATACGTAGTTTTCGAGATATTCGAGAAAATGTGATTTTTTGGGGCTTAAGAAATTTTTGACCCCTAACCTTAAAAAATATTGATTTTTTCATAGGACAATTTTTTCTTCGCAAATACTGTTTGGTTTCACTTTTCATCATAAGAAACGCGTTCCGAAGCCATTTTCATCAAAATCTCGTGAAAAAAAAAATTTACCCCCGGACCAAAAGTTGGCCGTTCGGTGCCCTGTGGCCTATGGCCAGTATGGGAACCAAGGATGCCGATATGCGAAAAAGTGTCAAAAAATCACTTGAAAGTCGCTATGGCTCATTAATTAGAGCTTGTTGAGACCTTTCTAAAACACCTTGGTTGACCCCTGTCCGATACGTAGTTTTCGAGATATTCGAGGAAATGTGATTTTTTGGGACTTAGAAAATTTTCGACCCGTGCCCTAAGAAAAATTGATTTTTTCATAGGACAATTTTTTCTTCGCAAATACTGTTTGGTTTCACTTTTCATTATTCGAAACGCGTTCCGAAGCCATTTTCATCAAAATCTCGTGAAAAAAAAATTTTGCCCCCGGACCAAAAGTTGGCCGTTCAGTGCCCTATGGCCTATGGCCAGTATGGGAACCAAGGATGCCGATATGCGAAAAAGTGTCAAAAAATCACTTCAAAGTCGCTATGGCTCATTAAATAGAGCTTGTAAAGACCTTTCTAAAACACCTTGGTTGACCCCTGTCCGATAAGTAGTTTTCGAGATATTCGAGAAAATGTGATTTTTTGGGACTTAGAAAATTTTCGACCCGTGCCCTAAGAAAAATTGATTTTTTCATAGGACAATTTTTTCTTCGCAAATACTGTTTGGTTTCACTTTTCATTATTCGAAACGCGTTCCGAAGCCATTTTCATCAAAATCTCGGGAAAAAAAAATTTTGCCCCCGGACCAAAAGTTGGCCGTTCAGTGCCCTATGGCCTATGGCCAGTATGGGAACCAAGGATGCCGATATGCGAAAAAGTGTCAAAAAATCACTTCAAAGTCGCTATGGCTCATTAAATAGAGCTTGTAAAGACCTTTCTAAAACACCTTGGTTGACCCCTGTCCGATACGTAGTTTTCGAGATATTCGAGGAAATGTGATTTTTTGGGACTTAGAAAATTTTTGACCCGTACCCTAAGAAAAAGTGATTTTTTCATAGGACAATTTTTTCTTCGCAAATACTGTTTGGTTTCACTTTTCATTATTCGAAACGCGTTCCGAAGTCATTTTCATCAAAATCTCAATCTTTCTCAAAATTTGCCCCCGGACCAAAAGTTGGCCGTTCGGTGCCCTATGGCCTATGGCCAGTATGGGAACCAAGGATGCCGATATGCGAACAAGTGTAAAAAAATCACTTGAAAGTCGCTATGGCTCATTAAATAGAGCTTGTAAAGACCTTTCTAAAACACCTTGGTTGACCCCTGTCCGATACGTAGTTTTCGAGATATTCGAGAAAATGTGATTTTTTGGGACTTAGAAAATTTTCGACCCGTGCCCTAAGAAAAATTGATTTTTTCATAGGACAATTTTTCTTCGCAAATACTGTTTGGTTTCACTTTTCATTATTCGAAACGCGTTCCTAAGCCATTTTCATCAAAATCTCGTGAAAAAAAAATTTTGCCCCCGGACCAAAAGTTGGCCGTTCGGTGCCCTATGGCCTATGGCCAGTATGGGAACCAAGGATGCCGATATGCGAAAAAGTGTCAAAAGTTCACTTGAAAGTCGCTATGGCTCATTAATTAGGGCTTGTAAAGACCTTTCTAAAACACCTTGGTTGACCCCTGTCCGATACGTAGTTTTCGAGATATTCGAGAAAATGTGATTTTTTGGGACTTAGAAAATTTTCGACCCGTGCCCTAAGAAAAATTGATTTTTTCATAGGACAATTTTTTCTTCGCAAATACTGTTTGGTTTCACTTTTCATCATAAGAGACGCGTTCCGAAGCCATTTTCATCAAAACCTCGCGAAAAAAAATTTTTACCCCCGGACCAAAAGTTGGCCGTTCGGTGCCCTATGGCCTATGGCCAGTATGGGAGCCAAGGATGCCGATATGCGAAAAAGTGTCAAAAATTCACTTGAAAGTCGCTATGGCTCATTAAATAGAGCTTGTAAAGACCTTTCTAAAACACCTTGGTTGACCCCTGTCCGATACGTAGTTTTCGAGATATTCGAGAAAATGTGATTTTTTGGGATTTAGAAAATTTTTGACCCGTACCCTAAGAAAAAGTGATTTTTTCATAGGACAATTTTTTCTTCGCAAATACTGTTTGGTTTCACTTTTCATTATTAGAAACGCGTTCCGAAGCCATTTTCATCAAAATCTCGTGAAAAAAAATTTCACCCCCGGACCAAAAGTTGGCCGTTCGGTGCCCTATGGCCTATGGCCAGTATGGGAACCAAGGATGCCGATATGCGAAAAAGTGTCAAAAAATCACTTGAAAGTCGCTATGGCTCATTAAATAGAGCTTGTAAAGACCTTTCTAAAACACCTTGGTTGACCCCTGTCCGATACGTAGTTTTCGAGATATTCGAGAATAAGTGATTTTTTGGGACTTAGAAAATTTTTGACCCGTACCCTAAGAAAAATTGATTTTTTCATAGGACAATTTTTTCTTCGCAAATACTGTTTGGTTTCACTTTTCATTATTCGAAACGCGTTCCGAAGCCATTTTCATCAAAATCTCGTGAAAAAAAAATTTTGCCCCCGGACCAAAAGTTGGCCGTTCGGTGCCCTATGGCCTATGGCCAGTATGGGAACCAAGGATGCCGATATGCGAAAAAGTGTCAAAAAATCACTTGAAAGTCGCTATGGCTCATTAATTAGGGCTTGTAAAGACCTTTCTAAAACACCTTGGTTGACCCCTGTCCGATACGTAGTTTTCGAGATATTTGAGAAAATGTAATTTTTTGGGACTTAGAAAATTTTCGACCCGTGCCCTAAGAAAAATTGATTTTTTCATAGGACAATTTTTTCTTCGCAAATACTGTTTGGTTTCACTTTTCATTATTCGAAACGCGTTCCGAAGCCATTTTCATCAAAACCTCGCGAAAAAAAATTTTTACCCCCGGACCAAAAGTTGGCCGTTCGGTGCCCTATGGCCTATGGCCAGTATGGGAACCAAGGATGCCGATATGCGAAAAAGTGTCAAAAATTCACTTGAAAGTCGCTATGGCTCATTAAATAGAGCTTGTAAAGACCTTTCTAAAACACCTTGGTTGACCCCTGTCCGATACGTAGTTTTCGAGATATTCGAGAAAATGTGATTTTTTGGGACTTAGAAAATTTTCGACCCGTGCCCTAAGAAAAATTGATTTTTTCATAGGACAATTTTTTCTTCGCAAATACTGTTTGGTTTCACTTTTCATTATTCGAAACGCGTTCCGAAGCCATTTTCATCAAAATCTCGTGAAAAAAAATTTTGCCCCCGGACCAAAAGTTGGCCGTTCGGTGCCCTATGGCCTATGGCCAGTATGGGAACCAAGGATGCCGATATGCGAAAAAGTGTCAAAAGTTCACTTGAAAGTCGCTATGGCTCATTAAATAGAGCTTGTAAAGACCTTTCTAAAACACCTTGGTTGACCCCTGTCCGATACGTAGTTTTCGAGATATTCGAGAAAATGTGATTTTTTGGGACTTAGAAAATTTTCGACCCGTGCCCTAAGAAAAATTGATTTTTTCATAGGACAATTTTTTCTTCGCAAATACTGTTTGGTTTCACTTTTCATCATAAGAGACGCGTTCCGAAGCCATTTTCATCAAAACCTCGCGAAAAAAAAATTTTACCCCCGGACCAAAAGTTGGCCGTTCGGTGCCCTATGGCCTATGGCCAGTATGGGAGCCAAGGATGCCGATATGCGAAAAAGTGTCAAAAATTCACTTGAAAGTCGCTATGGCTCATTAAATAGAGCTTGTAAAGACCTTTCTAAAACACCTTGGTTGACCCCTGTCCGATACGTAGTTTTCGAGATATTCGAGAAAATGTGATTTTTTGGGACTTAGAAAATTTTCGACCCGTGCCCTAAGAAAAATTGATTTTTTCATAGGACAATTTTTTCTTCGCAAATACTGTTTGGTTTCACTTTTCATTATTCGAAACGCGTTCCGAAGCCATTTTCATCAAAACCTCGCGAAAAAAAATTTTTACCCCCGGACCAAAAGTTGGCCGTTCGGTGCCCTATGGCCTATGGCCAGTATGGGAACCAAGGATGCCGATATGCGAAAAAGTGTCAAAAATTCACTTGAAAGTCGCTATGGCTCATTAAATAGAGCTTGTAAAGACCTTTCTAAAACACCTTGGTTGACCCCTGTCCGATACGTAGTTTTCGAGATATTCGAGAAAATGTGATTTTTTGGGACTTAGAAAATTTTCGACCCGTGCCCTAAGAAAAATTGATTTTTTCATAGGACAATTTTTTCTTCGCAAATACTGTTTGGTTTCACTTTTCATTATTCGAAACGCGTTCCGAAGCCATTTTCATCAAAATCTCGTGAAAAAAAAAATTTGCCCCCGGACCAAAAGTTGGCCGTTCGGTGCCCTATGGCCTATGGCCAGTATGGGAACCAAGGATGCCGATATGCGAAAAAGTGTCAAAAGTTCACTTGAAAGTCGCTATGGCTCATTAAATAGAGCTTGTAAAGACCTTTCTAAAACACCTTGGTTGACCCCTGTCCGATACGTAGTTTTCGAGATATTCGAGAAAATGTGATTTTTTGGGACTTAGAAAATTTTCGACCCGTGCCCTAAGAAAAATTGATTTTTTCATAGGACAATTTTTTCTTCGCAAATACTGTTTGGTTTCACTTTTCATTATTCGAAACGCGTTCCGAAGCCATTTTCATCAAAATCTCGTGAAAAAAAAATTTTGCCCCCGGACCAAAAGTTGGCCGTTCGGTGCCCTATGGCCTATGGCCAGTATGGGAACCAAGGATGCCGATATGCGAAAAAGTGTCAAAAATTCACTTGAAAGTCGCTATGGCTCATTAAATAGAGCTTGTAAAGACCTTTCTAAAACACCTTGGTTGACCCCTGTCCGATACGTAGTTTTCGAGATATTCGAGAAAATGTGATTTTTTGGGACTTAGAAAATTTTCGACCCGTGCCCTAAGAAAAATTGATTTTTTCATAGGACAATTTTTTCTTCGCAAATACTGTTTGGTTTCACTTTTCATTATTCGAAACGCGTTCCGAAGCCATTTTCATCAAAATCTCGTGAAAAAAAAATTTTGCCCCCGGACCAAAAGTTGGCCGTTCGGTGCCCTATGCGAAAAAGTGTCAAAAGTTCACTTGAAAGTCGCTATGGCTCATTAAATAGAGCTTGTAAAGACCTTTCTAAAACACCTTGGTTGACCCCTGTCCGATACGTAGTTTTCGAGATATTCGAGAAAATGTGATTTTTTGGGACTTAGAAAATTTTCGACCCGTGCCCTAAGAAAAATTGATTTTTTCATAGGACAATTTTTTCTTCGCAAATACTGTTTGGTTTCACTTTTCATCATAAGAGACGCGTTCCGAAGCCATTTTCATCAAAACCTCGCGAAAAAAAATTTTTACCCCCGGACCAAAAGTTGGCCGTTCGGTGCCCTATGGCCTATGGCCAGTATGGGAGCCAAGGATGCCGATATGCGAAAAAGTGTCAAAAATTCACTTGAAAGTCGCTATGGCTCATTAAATAGAGCTTGTAAAGACCTTTCTAAAACACCTTGGTTGACCCCTGTCCGATACGTAGTTTTCGAGATATTCGAGAAAATGTGATTTTTTGGGACTTAGAAAATTTTCGACCCGTGCCCTAAGAAAAATTGATTTTTTCATAGGACAATTTTTTCTTCGCAAATACTGTTTGGTTTCACTTTTCATTATTCGAAACGCGTTCCGAAGCCATTTTCATCAAAACCTCGCGAAAAAAAATTTTTACCCCCGGACCAAAAGTTGGCCGTTCGGTGCCCTATGGCCTATGGCCAGTATGGGAACCAAGGATGCCGATATGCGAAAAAGTGTCAAAAATTCACTTGAAAGTCGCTATGGCTCATTAAATAGAGCTTGTAAAGACCTTTCTAAAACACCTTGGTTGACCCCTGTCCGATACGTAGTTTTCGAGATATTCGAGAAAATGTGATTTTTTGGGACTTAGAAAATTTTCGACCCGTGCCCTAAGAAAAATTGATTTTTTGATAGGACAATTTTTTCTTCGCAAATACTGTTTGGTTTCACTTTTCATTATTCGAAACGCGTTCCGAAGCCATTTTCATCAAAATCTCGTGAAAAAAAAAATTTGCCCCCGGACCAAAAGTTGGCCGTTCGGTGCCCTATGGCCTATGGCCAGTATGGGAACCAAGGATGCCGATATGCGAAAAAGTGTCAAAAGTTCACTTGAAAGTCGCTATGGCTCATTAAATAGAGCTTGTAAAGACCTTTCTAAAACACCTTGGTTGACCCCTGTCCGATACGTAGTTTTCGAGATATTCGAGAAAATGTGATTTTTTGGGACTTAGAAAATTTTCGACCCGTGCCCTAAGAAAAATTGATTTTTTCATAGGACAATTTTTTCTTCGCAAATACTGTTTGGTTTCACTTTTCATTATTCGAAACGCGTTCCGAAGCCATTTTCATCAAAATCTCGTGAAAAAAAAATTTTGCCCCCGGACCAAAAGTTGGCCGTTCGGTGCCCTATGGCCTATGGCCAGTATGGGAACCAAGGATGCCGATATGCGAAAAAGTGTCAAAAATTCACTTGAAAGTCGCTATGGCTCATTAAATAGAGCTTGTAAAGACCTTTCTAAAACACCTTGGTTGACCCCTGTCCGATACGTAGTTTTCGAGATATTCGAGAAAATGTGATTTTTTGGGACTTAGAAAATTTTCGACCCGTGCCCTAAGAAAAATTGATTTTTTCATAGGACAATTTTTTCTTCGCAAATACTGTTTGGTTTCACTTTTCATTATTCGAAACGCGTTCCGAAGCCATTTTCATCAAAATCTCGTGAAAAAAAAATTTTGCCCCCGGACCAAAAGTTGGCCGTTCGGTGCCCTATGGCCTATGGCCAGTATGGGAACCAAGGATGCCGATATGCGAAAAAGTGTCAAAAGTTCACTTGAAAGTCGCTATGGCTCATTAAATAGAGCTTGTAAAGACCTTTCTAAAACACCTTGGTTGACCCCTGTCCGATACGTAGTTTTCGAGATATTCGAGAAAATGTGATTTTTTGGGATTTAGAAAATTTTCGACCCGTGCCCTAAGAAAAATTGATTTTTTCATAGGACAATTTTTTCTTCGCAAATACTGTTTGGTTTCACTTTTCATTATAAGAAACGCGTTCCGAAGCCATTTTCATCAAAATCTCGTGAAAAAAAAAATTTTCCCCCGGACCAAAAGTTGGCCGTTCGGTGCCCTATGGCCTATGGCCAGTATGGGAACCGAGGATGCCGATATGCGAAAAAGTGTCAAAAAAATTAAAAAAAAAAGTGATTTTTTTGGACTTAGAAAATTTTTGACCCGTACCCTAAGAAAAAGTGATTTTTTCATAGGACAATTTTTTCTTCGCAAATACTGTTTGGTTTCACTTTTCATCATAAGAGACGCGTTCCGAAGCCATTTTCATCAAAACCTCGCGAAAAAAAATTTTTACCCCCGGACCAAAAGTTGGCCGTTCGGTGCCCTATGGCCTATGGCCAGTATGGGAGCCAAGGATGCCGATATGCGAAAAAGTGTCAAAAATTCACTTGAAAGTCGCTATGGCTCATTAAATAGAGCTTGTAAAGACCTTTCTAAAACACCTTGGTTGACCCCTGTCCGATACGTAGTTTTCGAGATATTCGAGGAAATGTGATTTTTTGGGACTTAGAAAATTTTTGACCCGTGCCCTAAGAAAAATTGATTTTTTCATAGGACAATTTTTTCTTCGCAAATACTGTTTGGTTTCATTTTTCATTATTCGAAACGCGTTTCGAAGCCATTTTCATCAAAATCTCGTGAAAAAAAAATTTTACCGCCGGACCAAAAGTTGGCCGTTCGGTGCCCTATGGCCTGTGGCCAGTATGGGAACCAAGGATGCCGATATGCGAAAAAGTGTCAAAAAATCACTTGAAAGTCGCTATGGCTCATTAATTAGGGCTTGTAAAGACCTTTCTAAAACACCTTGGTTGACCCCTGTCCGATACGTAGTTTTCGAGATATTCGAGAAAATGTGATTTTTTGGGACTTAGAAAATTTTCGACCCGTGCCCTAAGAAAAATTGATTTTTTCATAGGACAATTTTTTCTTCGCAAATACTGTTTGGTTTCACTTTTCATCATAAGAGACGCGTTCCGAAGCCATTTTCATCAAAACCTCGCGAAAAAAAATTTTTACCCCCGGACCAAAAGTTGGCCGTTCGGTGCCCTATGGCCTATGGCCAGTATGGGAGCCAAGGATGCCGATATGCGAAAAAGTGTCAAAAATTCACTTGAAAGTCGCTATGGCTCATTAAATAGAGCTTGTAAAGACCTTTCTAAAACACCTTGGTTGACCCCTGTCCGATACGTAGTTTTCGAGATATTCGAGAAAATGTGATTTTTTGGGACTTAGAAAATTTTCGACCCGTGCCCTAAGAAAAATTGATTTTTTCATAGGACAATTTTTTCTTCGCAAATACTGTTTGGTTTCACTTTTCATTATTCGAAACGCGTTCCGAAGCCATTTTCATCAAAATCTCGTGAAAAAAAAATTTTGCCCCCGGACCAAAAGTTGGCCGTTCGGTGCCCTATGGCCTATGGCCAGTATGGGAACCAAGGATGCCGATATGCGAAAAAGTGTCAAAAAATCACTTGAAAGTCGCTATGGCTCATTAATTAGGGCTTGTAAAGACCTTTCTAAAACACCTTAGTTGACCCCTGTCCGATACGTAGTTTTCGAGATATTTGAGAAAATGTAATTTTTTGGGACTTAGAAAATTTTCGACCCGTGCCCTAAGAAAAATTGATTTTTTCATAGGACAATTTTTTCTTCGCAAATACTGTTTGGTTTCACTTTTCATTATTCGAAACGCGTTCCGAAGCCATTTTCATCAAAACCTCGCGAAAAAAAATTTTTACCATCGGACCAAAAGTTGGCCGTTCGGTGCCCTATGGCCTATGGCCAGTATGGGAACCAAGGATGCCGATATGCGAAAAAGTGTCAAAAATTCACTTGAAAGTCGCTATGGCTCATTAAATAGAGCTTGTAAAGACCTTTCTAAAACACCTTGGTTGACCCCTGTCCGATACGTAGTTTTCGAGATATTCGAGAAAATGTGATTTTTTGGGACTTAGAAAATTTTCGACCCGTGCCCTAAGAAAAATTGATTTTTTCATAGGACAATTTTTTCTTCGCAAATACTGTTTGGTTTCACTTTTCATTATTCGAAACGCGTTCCGAAGCCATTTTCATCAAAATCTCGTGAAAAAAAAATTTGCCCCCGGACCAAAAGTTGGCCGTTCGGTGCCCTATGGCCTATGGCCAGTATGGGAACCAAGGATGCCGATATGCGAAAAAGTGTCAAAAGTTCACTTGAAAGTCGCTATGGCTCATTAAATAGAGCTTGTAAAGACCTTTCTAAAACACCTTGGTTGACCCCTGTCCGATACGTAGTTTTCGAGATATTCGAGAAAATGTGATTTTTTGGGACTTAGAAAATTTTCGACCCGTGCCCTAAGAAAAATTGATTTTTTCATAGGAAAATTTTTTCTTCGCAAATACTGTTTGGTTTCACTTTTCATTATTCGAAACGCGTTCCGAAGCCATTTTCATCAAAATCTCGTGAAAAAAAAATTTTGCCCCCGGACCAAAAGTTGGCCGTTCGGTGCCCTATGGCCTATGGCCAGTATGGGAACCAAGGATGCCGATATGCGAAAAAGTGTCAAAAATTCACTTGAAAGTCGCTATGGCTCATTAAATAGAGCTTGTAAAGACCTTTCTAAAACACCTTGGTTGACCCCTGTCCGATACGTAGTTTTCGAGATATTCGAGAAAATGTGATTTTTTGGGACTTAGAAAATTTTCGACCCGTGCCCTAAGAAAAATTGATTTTTTCATAGGACAATTTTTTCTTCGCAAATACTGTTTGGTTTCACTTTTCATTATTCGAAACGCGTTCCGAAGCCATTTTCATCAAAATCTCGTGAAAAAAAAATTTTGCCCCCGGACCAAAAGTTGGCCGTTCGGTGCCCTATGGCCTATGGCCAGTATGGGAACCAAGGATGCCGATATGCGAAAAAGTGTCAAAAATTCACTTGAAAGTCGCTATGGCTCATTAAATAGAGCTTGTAAAGACCTTTCTAAAACACCTTGGTTGACCCCTGTCCGATACGTAGTTTTCGAGATATTCGAGGAAATGTGATTTTTTGGGACTTAGAAAATTTTCGACCCGTGCCCTAAGAAAAAATGATTTTTTCATAGGACAATTTTTTCTTCGCAAATACTGTTTGATTTCACTTTTCATTATTCGAAACGCGTTCCGAAGCCATTGTCATCAAAATCTCGTGAAAAAAAAATTTTACCCCCGGACCAAAAGTTGGCCGTTCAGTGCCCTATGGCCTATGGCCAGTATGGGAACCAAGGATGCCGATATGCGAAAAAGTGTCAAAAATTCACTTGAAAGTCGCTATGGCTCATTAAATAGAGCTTGTAAAGACCTTTCTAAAACACCTTGGTTGACCCCTGTCCGATACGTAGTTTTCGAGATATTCGAGGAAATGTGATTTTTTGGGACTTAGAAAATTTTCGACCCGTGCCCTAAGAAAAATTGATTTTTTCATAGGACAATTTTTTCTTCGCAAATACTGTTTGGTTTCACTTTTCATCATAAGAGACGCGTTCCGAAGCCATTTTCATCAAAACCTCGCGAAAAAAAATTTTACCCCCGGACCAAAAGTTGGCCGTTCGGTGCCCTATGGCCTATGGCCAGTATGGGAGCCAAGGATGCCGATATGCGAAAAAGTGTCAAAAATTCACTTGAAAGTCGCTATGGCTCATTAAATAGAGCTTGTAAAGACCTTTCTAAAACACCTTGGTTGACCCCTGTCCGATACGTAGTTTTCGAGATATTCGAGGAAATGTGATTTTTTGGGACTTAGAAAATTTTTGACCCGTGCCCTAAGAAAAATTGATTTTTTCATAGGACAATTTTTTCTTCGCAAATACTGTTTGGTTTCACTTTTCATTATTCGAAACGCGTTCCGAAGCCATTTTCATCAAAATCTCGTGAAAAAAAATTTTACCCCCGGACCAAAAGTTGGCCGTTCGGTGCCCTATGGCCTATGGCCAGTATGGGAACCAAGGATGCCGATATGCGAAAAAGTGTCAAAAAATTCACTTGAAAGTCGCTATGGCTCATTAAATAGAGCTTGTAAAGACCTTTCTAAAACACCTTGGTTGACCCCTGTCCGATACGTAGTTTTCGAGATATTCGAGGAAAATGTGATTTTTTGGGACTTAGAAAATTTTGACCCGTGCCCTAAGAAAAATTGATTTTTTCATAGGACAATTTTTTCTTCGCAAATACTGTTTGGTTTCACTTTTCATTATTCGAAACGCGTTCCGAAGCCATTTTCATCAAAATCTCGTGAAAAAAAAATTTTGCCCCCGGACCAAAAGTTGGCCGTTCGGTGCCCTATGGCCTATGGCCAGTATGGGAACCAAGGATGCCGATATGCGAAAAAGTGTCAAAAATTCACTTGAAAGTCGCTATGGCTCATTAAATAGAGCTTGTAAAGACCTTTCTAAAACACCTTGGTTGACCCCTGTCCGATACGTAGTTTTCGAGATATTCGAGAAAATGTGATTTTTTGGGACTTAGAAAATTTTTGACCCGTGCCCTAAGAAAAATTGATTTTTTCATAGGACAATTTTTTCTTCGCAAATACTGTTTGGTTTCACTTTTCATTATTAGAAACGCGTTCCGAAGCCATTTTCATCAAAATCTCGTGAAAAAAAATTTTACCCCCGGACCAAAAGTTGGCCGTTCGGTGCCCTATGGCCTATGGCCAGTATGGGAACCAAGGATGCCGATATGCGAAAAAGTGTCAAAAATTCACTTGAAAGTCGCTATGGCTCATTAAATAGAGCTTGTAAAGACCTTTCTAAAACACCTTGGTTGACCCCTGTCCGATACGTAGTTTTCGAGATATTCGAGAAATGTGATTTTTTGGGACTTAGAAAATTTTCGACCCGTGCCCTAAGAAAAATTGATTTTTTCATAGGACAATTTTTTCTTCGCAAATACTGTTTGGTTTCACTTTTCATTATTCGAAACGCGTTCCGAAGCCATTTTCATCAAAATCTCGTGAAAAAAAATTTTACCCCCGGACCAAAAGTTGGCCGTTCGGTGCCCTATGGCCTATGGCCAGTATGGGAACCAAGGATGCCGATATGCGAAAAAGTGTCAAAAATTCACTTGAAAGTCGCTATGGCTCATTAAATAGAGCTTGTAAAGACCTTTCTAAAACACCTTGGTTGACCCCTGTCCGATACGTAGTTTTCGACATATTCGAGAATATGTGATTTTTTGGGACTTAGAAAATTTTCGACCCGTGCCCTAAGAAAAATTGATTTTTTCATAGGACAATTTTTTCTTCGCAAATACTGTTTGGTTTCACTTTTCATTATTCGAAACGCGTTCCGAAGCCATTTTCATCAAAATCTCGTGAAAAAAAAATTTTGCCCCCGGACCAAAAGTTGGCCGTTCGGTGCCCTATGGCCTATGGCCAGTATGGGAACCAAGGATGCCGATATGCGAAAAAGTGTCAAAAATTCACTTGAAAGTCGCTATGGCTCATTAATAGAGCTTGTAAAGACCTTTCTAAAACACCTTGGTTGACCCCTGTCCGATACGTAGTTTTCGAGATATTCGAGAATATGTGATTTTTTGGGACTTAGAAAATTTTCGACCCGTGCCCTAAGAAAAATTGATTTTTTCATAGGACAATTTTTTCTTCGCAAATACTGTTTGGTTTCACTTTTCATTATTCGAAACGCGTTCCGAAGCCATTTTCATCAAAATCTCGTGAAAAAAAAATTTTGCCCCCGGACCAAAAGTTGGCCGTTCGGTGCCCTATGGCCTATGGCCAGTATGGGAACCAAGGATGCCGATATGCGAAAAAGTGTCAAAAAATCACTTGAAAGTCGCTATGGCTCATTAAATAGAGCTTGTAAAGACCTTTCTAAAACACCTTGGTTGACCCCTGTCCGATACGTAGTTTTCGAGATATTCGAGAAAATGTGATTTTTTGGGACTTAGAAAATTTTCGACCCGTGCCCTAAGAAAAATTGATTTTTTCATAGGACAATTTTTTCTTCGCAAATACTGTTTGGTTTCACTTTTCATTATTCGAAACGCGTTCCGAAGCCATTTTCATCAAAATCTCGTGAAAAAAAAATTTTGCCCCCGGACCAAAAGTTGGCCGTTCGGTGCCCTATGGCCTATGGCCAGTATGGGAACCAAGGATGCCGATATGCGAAAAAGTGTCAAAAAATCACTTGAAAGTCGCTATGGCTCATTAAATAGAGCTTGTAAAGACCTTTCTAAAACACCTTGGTTGACCCCTGTCCGATACGTAGTTTTCGAGATATTCGAGAAAATGTGATTTTTTGGGACTTAGAAAATTTTCGACCCGTGCCCTAAGAAAAATTGATTTTTTCATAGGACAATTTTTTCTTCGCAAATACTGTTTGGTTTCACTTTTCATTATTCGAAACGCGTTCCGAAGCCATTTTCATCAAAATCTCGTGAAAAAAAAATTTTGCCCCCGGACCAAAAGTTGGCCGTTCGGTGCCCTATGGCCTATGGCCAGTATGGGAACCAAGGATGCCGATATGCGAAAAAGTGTCAAAAAATCACTTGAAAGTCGCTATGGCTCATTAAATAGAGCTTGTAAAGACCTTTCTAAAACACCTTGGTTGACCCCTGTCCGATACGTAGTTTTCGAGATATTCGAGAAAATGTGATTTTTTGGGACTTAGAAAATTTTTCGACCCGTGCCCTAAGAAAAATTGATTTTTTCATAGGACAATTTTTTTCTTCGCAAATACTGTTTGGTTTCACTTTTCATTATTCGAAACGCGTTCCGAAGCCATTTTCATCAAAATCTCGTGAAAAAAAAATTTTGCCCCCGGACCAAAGTTGGCCGTTCGGTGCCCTATGGCCTATGGCCAGTATGGGAACCAAGGATGCCGATATGCGAAAAAGTGTCAAAAATTCACTTGAAAGTCGCTATGGCTCATTAAATAGAGCTTGTAAAGACCTTTCTAAAACACCTTGGTTGACCCCTGTCCGATACGTAGTTTTCGAGATATTCGAGAAAATGTGATTTTTTGGGACTTAGAAAATTTTTGACCCGTGCCCTAAGAAAAATTGATTTTTTTCATAGGACAATTTTTTCTTCGCAAATACTGTTTGGTTTCACTTTTCATTATTCGAAACGCGTTCCGAAGCCATTTTCATCAAAATCTCGTGAAAAAAAAATTTTACCCCCGGACCATAAAGTTGGCCGTTCGGTGCCCTATGGCCTATGGCCAGTATGGGAACCAAGGATGCCGATATGCGAAAAAGTGTCAAAAATTCACTTGAAAGTCGCTATGGCTCATTAATAGAGCTTGTAAAGACCTTTCTAAAACACCTTGGGTTGACCCCTG